>NW_007258891.1:25363-41977 GCF_000164805.1 Carlito syrichta | reverse complement strand
CCATCACAAACTGTGCCAGGGAAATAAAATATGTCAAGAAAAAAGGAGGAGAAGGGAATTAAAGTATACAATTGTTGAGTTTATAAGGAGGTAAAAATGTGGAATTTTTTTTTCTTGATTCTTGTCCTGCTGCTTATAACAGGATACCCGAAAATGGGTAATTTATGAAGAAAGGGCATCTATTTCTTACCGTTGTGCAGGTTGAGAAGTCCACTGTGGGAGGGCTGCATCTGGTGAGGACCCTCTTGCCGCGGTGACTGCATGGCTGTGAGAAGATGCAGTGTATGACGCAGTGAGGAGGCTGAGCCTGCAAGCCCAGGTCTCTTCCCCTCTTCTTCTTCTTTTTTTTTTGAGTGTGAATCTCACTCTGTTGCCCAGGTTTAAGTGCAGTGGCACGCTCACAGCCACCACAGCCTCTACCTGCTGGGCTCAGATGATCCTTCCACCTCAGCCTTCCAAGTAGCTAGAACCACAGACATGTGCCACCACACCCGGCTAATTTTTCAATTTATTGTAGAGACAAGGTCTCACCAAGTTGCTTAGATGGGTCTCTCCCCCCTTCTTATAAAGCCACCAGCCCCACTCCTATGATCACCCACTAACCCATTAATCCAGTTATAGGGACAGAGCTCTCATGACTCAGCTTTTAAAAGCCCCACCTCAGCCAGGCTCGGTGGCTCAGCCTGTAATCCCACGCCTTTAGGAGGCTGAGATGAGTGGATTGCCTAAGCCCACGGGTTCGAGACCCGCCTGGGCAGCAAGACCTCATCTCTACAATAAATCAAAAAATCAGCCGGGCGTGGGTAGCGCATGCCTGTAATTCCGGCTACTCGGAAGGCTGAAGTGGAAGGATTGCCGGAGCCCAGCAGGTGAGGCTGCAGTGGCCGGAAGCGGCCACTGCACTCCAGTCCGGGCAACCGAGTGAGACTCCAACTCAAAAAAAAAAAAAAAAAAATAAGTTATCTTGGTGACTCATGCATGTTAGACTTAGAGAATGGCAGTTAATCCATGGGGAGCTTAACTTCTTTGGCCTGTTCCGGTCTGAGAAACATAGTAAGGACAGCCAAAAAGAATCCCAACAACTGATACCTAAAGAATTTATTTGCTGAAGCTCTGCAAGTTTCAAGTACTGAACCACTCATTGAACCCCATGTTAGGAGCACCCATTTACGTCTGTCAGTTACAAAGTCTATGCAACCTGTGTATACTGAGGCAGCAAAGGCCTGAGTTTGCTGAGGCCCTGTGACATCAGTCTCACTACACTGCAGTATTCCTTCCTACTGAATCCAAGGAATTCTAAAGAAAAAAATATTAAACGAAACAAAACAAAACTGCTTATTGGGCATGGCGACTCATGCCTGTAATCCCAGCACTTTGGGAGATCAAGGTGGGAGGATGGCTTGAGGCAGGAGTTTGAGACCAGTCTGGATCACATAGCAAGACCTCTTCTTTACAAAAAATTTGAAAAAGTAGCTGCCTGTAGTCTTAGTTACTCAGGAGACTAAGGCAGAAGGGTTGTCTGAGCCCAGGAGGTCGAGGCTGCAGTGAGTTGTGATTATGCCACTGCTCTCCAACCTGGGCAACAGAGTGAGACTTTGCCAAAAAGTAAAAATAAAAAAAAATAAAGGCCATTGTTTTGTTAAACTCTTTGAGCTATGACTGCCATGCTTCTTGGCTTTGGTCCCCTCCCCTACCTTGGAGAAGTGAATCTCTTCTCTCTCTCACTTTAATTTTCTTTCAAAATAAACTATATTTTTCAATTTGAGGAAGAAATAGGAGGAGGAGAAGGAGAGGAAGAAGAAGATGAAGAAGGCTGGGTGTGGTGGCTCAGCCTGTAATCCCAGCACTTTTGGGAGGCCAAGGCAAGAGAATTGCCTCAGCCCAGGGATTCAAGACAAGCCTGGGCAGCTTGATGAGACCTCCTCTCTACAATAAATCACAAAAACAGGCAGGCGTAGTGGCGTGCATCTGTAGTTCCAGCTACTTGGAAGGCTGAGGTGGAAGGAGCACCTAAGTCCAGCAGGATGAGGCTGCAGTGGCTGTGAGCATGCCAATGCACTCCAGCCTGGATGACGGAGTGAGACTCTAACTCAAAAAAAGAAGAAGAAGGAAGAGGAGGGGGAGGAGGAGAAAGAGGAAGAGGAGGAGGAGGAACAGGAGAAGAAATTAAACTGTTGTATCCTAAAGAAGTCAAAGACCTAGAAGCCCCATGCTCACAGACACCTCCTGTCCCAGCCACACCTAAAGCATCCTTCTTGCTGGGTATGTCTTAAGTCTCCAACCCTGTCCTTGTGCCTGTTCCTTAAGTTGTCCTGGTTTGTGGGCTCTGTAAGGATTCAACAGTGGTGGTAGAGATCCAAATCATAGATGCCAGCAGAAGAGATACCTCTGCTGAGTTAGAACCAACCGAAAAGGAGAAGTAGGCCACAGCTGGGGATCAATATATCAACTTTATTGCTGATAAAGTTGTATTGGAAAATGCAGTGGGGACTCTGCAGCCACCACTAGGCTTCCTAATACCTTTCCCCTTACCTGAATCTCCTCACCCTAGGCCGGGTGTGGTAGATCACACCTATAATCCTAGAACTTGGGAGGCCAAGGCAGGAGGATTGCTGGAGGCCAGGAGTTCAAGACAGCCTGGGAAATATAGCGAGACCTCATCTCTACAAAAAAAATCAAAAAAATTAGCCAGATGTGGTGGCGCCTGCCTGTAGTCCCAGCTTCTGGGGAGTTTGAGGCTGCAGTCTGGGCAACAGAGTGAGTCTCTGACTCAAAAAACCTTCCCAAACCTCTTACTCCAACTGCAGGCCTCCTCTTGGGAGGGGCAGAGGCAGAAACTGCTCTGGTGAGAACTGCAGACCCAGCCACGTGGGCCGCATAGTCCATTTGGCTCACTAGAGCATGTGTGGCCTTTCCTGACCCCAACCAGTCAGCTCATTTCCTTGGTCTTTGGAGAACGGTGGCAAGTGGTGAGAGACAGCCAGGGCAGGTGCTCTAGTCCTGTTCCCTCCTGGGGAGAAGATGGAGGAATAAGGTTTACCCTGGCTGTGGGAATAGTATTTGAGGTCATGGAGAGAGTCTAGAATAGGGAGGGTGGAAGGTCAGGACTGAGGCTTGAGCAAAGTCACACTGAAACATGGTTTCAAGGAGGAAGTTCCAGCAAAAGAAACCAGGAGGAGAGGCCGGAGAGTAGGAGGAAGAATCCTAGCAGCATGTGTTGTCACAGAGGCCAGGGAAGAGCATTTTGACAAAGAGAGAGTGATCAGCAGGGTCAAAGTTTCCTGAGGGGGCCAATATTATGAAGAACAAAAATAGTTCCTTGGATTTAGCCACATGGAACCACTGGTGACCCTCTTGATGGGTGGAAAGAGGAACTGAACTTTAGAGTAGTCACTGGAGGGAAACATGGTATCTGAGGGAAAGTTTTGAAAGGATGAAAAAGGCTAAAGTTTGTTTGAAAACTGATGGTCTGCTGGGCAACATAGTGAGACCTCGTCTCTACAACAAAATCAGACTGGGTGTGGTGGCTCAGTCCTGTAATACCAGCACTTTGGGAGGCTGAGACAGGAGGATCTCTTGAGCCCAGGATTTTGAGGCCAGCCTGGGCAACCTAGCGAGACCTTAAAAAACAAGCAAACAAAAACAACTAGCTGGGCGTGGTGGTATGCGCCTGTAGTTCCAACTACTTGAAAGGCTGAGATGTGAGGATTGCTGGAGTCCAGGGTTGGAGGCTGCGGTAAGCCATGATCGTGCCACTACACTCCAGCCTGGGCAACAGAGTGAGGCTCTGACTCAAATGAAAAAGTAAAGAAAACTGATGGGGAAGGACAACTACCCATGCATATGGAGGCTGTGGTGGGGACCTGTCCCAGGTCCCACGGTCCAGGACAGACAACTTGGGTGCAGGCTCTGCAGGTCTGTCTGGAGCACCTTTCTCTGTTTTGCACTCATACAAAGATGCCGTGTGAGCTAAGAGCAACCCTGCCTGGGAAAGATCCTGACACACAAAAGAGGGGATATAGGACAGCAGGTCACATAGTCATCTGCAAGGCTGAAGGCTCCTGGCTCCAAGTACAGATAATTCCAAACTCCACTCAGGGCAGAAGCAGCAAAGGTACTCCTTCACTTATATTTTTGGCAGTCCCTAATTATTTTACCATCAACTGACCAAGTATTTAAATTCGAATCTGGTAAATGTTTAAACCCTTCCTTACACAGTAATGACCCCTTAGCTCCCCAGGAGTCCACACTTTAGATTTACGATGAGGGGACTGCAAAGGTCACAGAGCCGCTCTGTTTCCCCGGACCAGTTGGTGGTCTCTGTTCCATCACAATGCTCAGAACTCATGTTGTCTAAGAGCTGGTGTTCAGACACAGTGTTTAAAACCATGGACTTAACTTTGATGTACAATATCTTACCTTTTTCTTTTTTTTTGAGTTGGAATCTCACTCTGTCGCCCAGACTGGAGTACAGTGGCCGTTCCCGGCTACCGCAGCCTCGACCTGCTGGGCTCCAGCGATCCTTCTGCCTCAGCCTTCCAGTAGCTGGAACTACCATGCCTGGCTAATTTTTGATTTATTGTAGAGATGAGGTCTCGCCAAGTTGCCCAGGTGGGTCTCGAACCTGCAGGTTCAGGCAATCCATTCACTTTAGCCTCCCAAAGGCACGGGATTACAGGCTGAGCCATGGAGCCCAGCTATCTTACCTTTTTCAATGGAATAATTCCCAGTTATGATATCATAGAAATATTACTATCAGAGATGTCTTAATGACAAGTTTGCCCTTGTTAATAGCACCCTCTTATAAGATCCAAACCATTTAACATATGCCCACATTTCTGGAATACCAAAAGAAGTGAAAGTGGAGGAAAGCATTTGGCAACTTTGCTAAAGATTTCATAGGTCTCTTGTTATTTGTTTTCCTATAACATTAATCAAATTCCATAAACAAAAACTTATATTACCATAAGGCACAAGACATATTTAGTTTAGATTTAAATCTGTTATTTAAGGAAAAAAATCAGGATTGATGCTAAAAGTTCATTTTAAATTGGCCTCAGGATAATTTAGATCTGTAAATTACTTTTTTAAACCGACACACACAATCCTATCAGACAGCCAGATTTTATTTATTTTGTTTTTCTAATTTTATTTTATGTTTTCATTTCTTGCCTTAGATCCAGACAACCAGATTTTAAGTTTCTGTACCAGGTTGCTATAATTAAGAGCTAATAAATCAACAATTTTAAGTTACTAAAAATCTACCCATGTTTCTAGTATTCAAAGGTAATTGAAATGACAAATATAATGATTTATTATCAGGGAATGATTAAAGGAGATAATTGCAATATGAAAGTGAATGTATGATGATCAAAATTGCTTTATATGTGGTAGACAGAGACTTAAAATAAACTGTTATCTGAGAAAAAATTAGGACAGACACATTATTCTATCCACTGTATAACATTTATACCAAACTCTTTTTGGCAGATAAATTATGACACTGGAATGTAACAGGCTTACAAATAACATAATAACAAAACATGACAAGGCCTTATTGCTGGATGAAAATGACTTCTAATGAGATTCCGGGATCTCTGTGTATAGGATTCAAGGTGGGGTGCAAAATTCATGCTGTAGTTAATAGGGTCTTGTAGAAGTTTTAACATGGTTCTAGTCTTCCTGTGAAGCCTAGGAGGGCCTGGACATGGAGGATGCATGACTTCTTCAGAGAGAGATAGTAAGTCTATGCAGGCCGGGCACGGTGGCTCAGTTTGTAATACCAGCACTTTGGGAGGCCGAGGTGAGAGGATGGCCTGAGCCTTGGGGTTCGAGACCAGCCTGGGCAACTTGGTGAGACTTCGTCTCTACAATAAATCACAAAAAATTAGCCGGATGTGGTGGCGTGCATCTGTAGTTCCTGCTATTTGGAAGACTGAGGTGGAAGGATCACCTGAGCCCAGCAGGTCGAGGCTGCGGTGGCCGTGAGCATGCCTCTGCACACAAGCCTGGGCAACAGAGTGAGTCTCCAACTCAAAAAGATAAAAAATAAGTCTATGCAAAGGAATAGTCCCTTGGTTCAGACAGGACTATTATATCCAGAAAAGAAAGAGAGGAGCCAGGATGGCCTCCCTCTATATACAAAATACCTTTTTATATGTTACAGTTGTTGCCAATGGGGATCTAGGGTGGGGAGTAAAGAAAATGAAGGGAAATAAATATATAAATACAATGAGAGTGGCCTCTTAGCTCCCAGTGATATAATAGTAATGATGCTGATATACTGTAAACTGGAGAATAGGATTAATGGTTCAGCTTAAACACGTACATCACACATATGTAAATAAAATACACCTAAGGAGAACAAGGTTAGTTATCAAGTAACTATCAGTTTCCACTCTCCTCTTTTCCCATTTCTACCTTCCTGACTTTCCTTTCCTCCACTCTTGGCCTGGCCCCCTGGCTGTCCAGGGACTCTTCACTATGAGCCCTCCCCAGGCAGCATCCCACACTTTCCACATATTCCTTCTCCCTCCCTCAGTTCTCTGCTTTACTCCCTAGAACCGGCAAATACTGCCCTCAGCCCCAGCAAGAAGGCCCCTGTCCTGAGCCCTGCACTTCAGAGGGCCTGCTTCTATGCCCCTCTCCATGGGGTAAGGAGTCCTTAGGACCAAGGGAACATGCTTTCTCCCTATCCTGGAGTCCCTGCTCTCCTTTAAGATAATATTCTGGGAACCCAAGACCCCAAAGAGCCCCAGCCCTCCTTGAGGCCTCTTCCTAATGTCAGTCCTCTTGGGGAAAGACTGTGGTCCTGATGTATGTACCCTAAAGCCCAGGGACCAAGGGACAGCTGTACAGAGCTTGGAGGTGCAGGCTGGGGTGTCCATATACATGTGGAGAAGGCTCCTGTGGTGTGGGAGGGAGCCAGGGTGGGAGGAGAAGGGAGGACGGATGTGGACTGCAGGAGCTGGCCCTCCATGTGCTACCACGCCTGGCGAAGGAATCAAGGAAGTCTGAGAATTCTAAATTTGAACCCAGCCTTCCAGGCTGTTGTCAGGGTATAAGGATGGAACATACTTTATCAGGTGGTTGGCTTGCTTATAACTTGTAAATATTTTGACACATCGGAACTCTTGCCCTGGCAAATGTAAGGGACTGTCTTGGATTGAATGTTCTGCCTTCCACAAGGACAGCTGGGTCTTTGGATGGTGACCCCTAGAAACACACAGCACCATAAGCCAAGGAAGGGCCATCTTGACCAGAGCACAGCCAGTACTGTGGCACGTCAGTGGTGCAACAGTCTTTGGTGACCCTCAGATCACACCAGGTGAGTAGCTGCCTCATCTGCTTTTGTCAGCAGGTCCTAGCTGGAGAACTAGCTGGGCATTCTGCTATCCTGCCTTTAATGGGAGAAATGGTATTTACACAGGCTATAAATAGTTGTTGATTCTTTTAAAATACATACCATTGGATGATGGTAATTTGTAATGGGGAAGCCGTGATGCAGCCTAAAATAAGCTCCCCTCGTGACGCAACCAGCAGAGGGATTCTCTGGATAGGAGGAGTGGTGAACCTGGGATAGATCAGAAAGCAGAGATACATGTGAAAAACCTGCTTTAGGACCTAATTGAGGCAGAAAAGACCCAAGGCAAGTCCTGTTCCTGTGACACACATTCCACAGAGCCCTTGACCCCTCACTTCTCTTCCTCTCCTTCCCTTTCTGTTCCTGCCCCCCACCTTCACTTTTTTCTGCCTTCTCATTAAGGCGTATTAAGGATTAGAAAGGGATTACTGAGCCAGGCATAGCTGGTCTTTGTTAAATAGACTTTGTTAAATAGAACTTTCAGAAATAAAGGGGAAAACCAAAACTATTTCCCCCTTCAAATTAATTGTTTCTCTCAGGCCCAAGAAATTTTGGGGATTTCCCCCAGGGTCTCTTTTCACCTAGAATGTTTGTTTTGTTTTTCATTTGTGAATAGGGACTAATGCATTCATCAAACCAACATTTCTGAGCTTGTGCTATAAGCAAAAACTGCATCAGATACTGGGGAAAATAGAGTAAACTGAAACAGCAAAAACCTGGCTCTCATGCCCTACATATTTTACTAGGGACAACAAGCAATAAACAAGAGAAGTAATAATAAAAAATGATGGCGTGTGCGTGCATGCATGCATGTGTGTGTATTAGGTGGTGAGAAATGCTAGGGAGAAAATAAAGGGGGATGGCCAGGGAAAGCCTAACTGAGACGGTGACAGTCAAAGACTTGAGGGAGGAGGGAAAGAGGCACGAGGATATCGGGGACAGAACATTCTGAGCATAGAGAACAGTCAATGCAAAGGCCAGAGGCAGGAGCGTGTTGAGGGATCCATGCACAGGCCAGAGCTGCTGAATCAATGTCAGGATGAGCATGGGAAAGACTAGAAGAGTATGAGGTCAGAAAGGTGGTGGTATGTGGGTGCATGGGGGAGCATGGAGGTTAGGAAGTTAGGACTCCATCCCAGCCTAAAGGAAGAGCCTGCAGGCTTCTCACAACCAAGACTGGAGACTTCTGTGGTAGGCAAAGTCTAAGTCATTCTGCTTTCTTTTCTTTCTGACATCCTGGAACAGAAAGTCATCCTAACACTTCTGTTAGGACTTTGATCTACTGTGATCAAGATTGGAAGCCACTGTACGATCTAAACAGAGAAGTGACATTATCTGAGTTGTTTTTTTTATTTTTTTAAATAGAGATGGCATCTTGCTATGTTGCCTAGGCTGATCTTGAATTCCCGGTTTCAAGTCATCCTCCAACCTTGGACTCTCAAAATACTGAGATTACAGGCATGAGCCATAGCACCCAGCTCCTGGGTTTTATTTAATTTTTAAAATTTTTTTTAGTTTAGAAAATATAGTTTATTTAGAAGTAAGTGGGGTGGGGGTGGGGGGCTGAAGAGAGACTGAGAGAGAGAGAGAGAGAGAGAGAGAGAGAGAGAGAGAGGATTCACCTCCTAAGGTGGGGAAGGGAGCTAAAGTCAGAAAACATAGCCTGGCCATAACTCAAAGAGCACACGGCTACACCATAGCTTAGCAAGGCAATGGCCAGCTCCTGGATTTTAAAAGGATCACTCTGTCTACTATGTTGAGAATAAACCAGGAAGGAAAAGAGTCAGACCATTTAGGAGCCTGTTGCAGTAATACAGGGAAGAGAAGAAAGTATCTTAGACTAGTAGTCATAGAGATGGTGAGAAGTGGTGAGATCCCATACATATTTTGAAAATAAAGTAAAAAAGATTTGCATTTGTTTGTGGGTTATGAGAAAAAGAAAGGAGTCAAATAGAACATCAAGGTTTTTTACTTGAGCAGCCAGAAAAAAGGGATTTTTTAATGAACTGAAAAGGAATTCTTCATGAGTCTAGGTCTGGGGGAAGATCAGGAATTCAGTTATGGGAATTTACATTCTAGATCTCTGTTAGGTGTCCTAGCAGAAAGGCCACATAAACAGTCAGATACATGAGCTTGAAGCTCAGGGGAGAGGTCGGGGCTAGAGATAAAATTTTGGGTGTCTGTAATAAATGGATGGCATTGAAGGCCAAGAGATAATGAGATTTTTAAGGAAATGACAACAGATGAAAAAGAGAAGTCCAAGGCATGTGTCCTGAAATAGTCTAGTGTTTATGACTGGGGAGAAGAGGAGAAACAAGCCAAAAAGGCAGAATGGCCAACCAGTGAGACAGGAGAAGAAAGAGGAGAGTGAGTGTCTGTCCTGAAGCCAAGCAAAGACGACGAATGAAGGAGGCAGCCATCGACCATGCCCACTGCTGCTGATAGAGCAAGTAAGATGAGGACTGAGAACCATTGCTGCGTTTAGCAAAGTCAAACTCATTGGTAACCTTGAAACGACTTGCGCCAGTAGAGTGGAGAGGGCGAAATTCTCATTGGAAAGGTCCAAGGATGAATAAAGAGAAAGGATTGAAGTCAATAACTACAAGCAATTCTTTGAAGGCCATTTGTTGTAAATGGAGGAAAGAAATGGAAATAGGGGAGGAAGTAGGGTTGAGGAGTTTGTTTTTTTAAAAAAAGATAGCAGAAATAGGCAACCCCTTCAGGTTCCCTTCCCAGTGTGGGAGATTTTCTGTCCTCTCAATACATCCTGCTTTCTTTTTTTCTGAGTTGGAGTCTCACTCAGTGGCCCAGATGGGAGTGCAGTGGACGCTCCCGGCCACTGCAGCCTCGACCTGCTGGGCTCCGGCGATCCTTCCGCCTCAGCACATCCTGCTTTCTAAAGAAAAGAAAAAGAAAAAGAAAAAAAAGATAGCAGAAATAATTGCCTTTGTATATAGGGGAGAAAGACCCAGTAGAGAAGGAAAAATTGAAGATGTAGGACCAATGGGCTCTTGCTGGTAATATTAAGACTATCTATCCAGGACAAGGAACTCAAATATGCCAAAAAGAAAAAAAGCAAACAACCCTATTACAAAGTGAGCAAAAGATATGAATAGACAGTTCTCAAAAGAAGCCATACAAATAGCCAACAGATACATGAAAAAATGCTCAGCCTCACTAATTGTCAAAGAAATGCAAATTAAAACCACATTGAGATACCACCTAATTCTAGTCATGTTGGCCATAATCAATAACTCAAAAAACAACAGATGCTGGAGAGGATGTAGGGAAAAGGGAACACTTCTACATTGTTGGTGGGAGTATAAACTAGTACAGCCCTCTGTGGAAAACAGTTTGGCGATTCCTAAAAGATCTAAAAGTTGACCTTCCGTATGACCCCACAGTCCCCCTTCTGGGAATATACCCAGAGGAACTCAAATCACTCTGTGAAAAAGATACTTGTACATGCATGTTTATTGTAGCGTTATTCACAGTAGCAAAAACATGGAACCAACCGTGCTGCCCTTTGAAAGAGGACTGGATTAAAAAAATGTGGTACATGATGGAATGTTACACAACCATAAAGAAGGACAAAATTATGAACTTCACAGTAACTTGGATGGACTTAGAGTCTATAGTACTGAATGATCTATCATAGAAACAAAGAACTGAGTACCACATGTTCTTACTTTTAAGTGGATCTTGAGCAATTATCATAATACTATAAAAAGGGATTGGCAGTAGTGGGAAACTACCAGGGGAGGGAGGGGGCCATATCTCATCAACAAGGGTACCTGCATAATGACCATTTGTATACCTGACCCTGAATTGTACCCCATATTTTAAAAATAAAATAGAATAAAAAATAATAAATGTGAAGACACTAAAATTCTAGTCATTTAACAGCAAAAAAAAAAAAAGACTACCTTGTATTGAATGCTTACTATATATTAGGTTTTTATAGATACTATTCATTTCTTAAAACATGAGAGACATATATTATGGTTCCTGTTTTACTGATGAGGAAATTGAGACTCGAAAACATTGAGCCCTTCATTCAGCATTACCCAGTGAGGAGAGGAAGGGACTGGGCATCAGAGCCCAGCTGATTTGAGGGCACCTCTGGCCATTTTGTTCCTGAAGGCACCTTTTACTCTTCTGGTTGTGGAGAGTCTGCAGGCACAGAAGGGGCACATTTGTCTTCTCCATCCCTGCCTGAAGGAAGAAGAGTCTGTGTGCTTCTTACGACAAAGACCAGAGATGTAAATGGCAGGGAAAGTCCGAGTTATTCTGCTTTCTTTTTCTTTCTGAAATCCTGGAATAGAAATTGCCCTGACATCTGGTTTGCCCAAAACCTCCACACATTAGACATCTAATGAATAAGGTTGTGTTGTGTGTTTGAACAAGCAAAGGGATGGAAATAAAGAGTCCTGGGTTCTAGTCTTGACTGTCACTACATGGTTATGCTATTTCTGGCAAGTCCATGACTCTGAGTCTTAGTGTCCTCATTAGCAAAATGAGAACACAAATATCTGTCCTGTTTGCTTCTTGGGTGGTTGTGAAAACATCACACTACATCCCCAGCACCCCAGCCTCATATGAGACCATGTGTCATTTGCAAAGCATATGGCATCAGTGGTTTTCTTCCACTGATGCACAGCAGAATCTCCCCGAGAACCTTTATGAATACTGCTCTCCTGCAAGGAATGTGTAACATGTAGAATTCACAAATGTTGCTAATGGGAGTATAAATTGGTACAACCACTTTGAAAAGCAGTTGGCAGCATCTATTAAAATGGAACCAGGCCGGGCTCAGTGGCTCAGCCTGTAATCTCGTGCTTTGGGAGGCTGAGGTGAGTGGATTGCCTGAGCCCGTGGGTTTGAGACCCACCTGGGCAACTTGGCGAGACCTCATCTCTACAATAAATCAAAAAATTAGCCAGGCGTGGTAGTGTGCGCTTGTAGTTCCAGCTACTTGGAAGGCTGAGGCGGAAGAATTGCCGGAGCCCAGCAGATCGAGGCTGCGGTGGCCAGGAGCGTGCCACTGCACTCCAGTCTGGGCAACAGAGTGAAACTCCAACTCAAAAAAAAAAATAAATAAATGGAACCAAGACCTACCCTGTGATCCAGCAAGTCTGCTCCTCAGATTATACCCAAGAGAAATGTGTACCCATGTGTACCAAAAAACATGTACAAGAATGTTTGCAGCAGGACTATTTGTAGTTGCTCAAACTAGAAACAAATCAAATACCCAACAACAGAATACATTGTGATATATCTAGTTATGCAAATATAGAAACATACATATTTTGTGATAATTCACTGAGATGCTCACATGATTTGTGTACCTTTTTTTTTTTTTTGATTATTTTACTTCAATTAAAAAACAGAATTGCTGCCTGATTCCTACCCCAGATCAATTAAATCAGAATTCCCAGGTGAGGGCCTGGTGTGGATATTTTTAGGCATATGTCAGGGTTAGAACACTGCCTGCCCCCTTTGTTGGTGCCATACCCTCCAGGAGAGAAGATCTATGGCAGTTTGTCTGAGTGTTGCTGGATATGCCTCAGAGCAGTGGGGACAGAAGACTGTTTCTGGGAGAGAAGGAAGACTCGATGTCCCCATGGAAAAGACGCAGCAGGAACGGCCCATGAGTCCACACCTTTGATGGTGAGGACAGGCTTCTCACCTCGGGCAAGGACTGGACTACCATCAGGGACATAAGCCTTAGGGACTGCCCATGGCTGTCCTTCATGAAGAAGCAATTTCTGAACTTAATTTCAGGTTTGCTATTCAGAACAGTTGCTGAAGTTTTTAGGTGTTTTTATTTGCCTGACCCTTTGTAGAGGTTTGTCTCTTCATTTGTATTTTTGTATTTTACTATAGTGGCATAGTGGTTGTTTTAATTCTTTTCTGTCTTCCTTTTAATATATAATCTTTTAGTCTACAAATGAAACAACCACATCCTATGTCTGTGCCATCATCTGCCAGGGGGTGTGGGCTGGTTTTCTGAATCTTGTCCTACATGTGAGGGACAAACAAGTTCTAAACGCATGCCACTCTTAATCTTTGCTATCTTCAACTTTACCCAATTGAGACGGGAGTATAAACACTGATACCCTTCAGTATCTCTTGATCGTTATTCTGATTTTATGAACAGAAAACATTTATGGGACAAATTATGTAGCTTGATAGTGATCCTAATATGATTTTAATATTTCTTCAGGGGCTTTATCAAAATAATACCTCTAGAAGTCAACCTAAATTGTATTTTAACAGGACCGTTAGCCATTTATTTAAATAACTAGATATAGATTTCTAAAGGCTATTTTTATCACATCATATTTAAGGTATTATCAAAAGAAATAAACTTTGTTGTAATTCTAAACTCAAAGCAAAATTTATTGCATAGATTTTGATGTCAGGGACTTGAAACAATGCATAAATATCTTCCTAGATGTAAATAGTCTCTTCATATGACCATTATGATTTCTGCTTTTTTTTTTTTTTTTTTTTGAGTTGGAGTCTTACTCTGTCACCCAGACTGGAGTGCAGTGGCTGCTCCCGGCCACCGCAGCCTCAGCCTGCTGGGCTCTGGTGATCCTTCCGCCTCAACCTTCCAAGGAGCCGGAACTACAGGCGTACACTACCATGCCCAGCTAATTTTTTATTTTATTGTAGAGATGAGATCTCACCAAGTTGCCCAGGTGGGTCTCGAACCCGCGGGCTCAGGCAATCCACTCACCTCAGCCTCCCAAAGCGCAGGATTACAGGCTGAGCCACCAAGTCCGGCTAACCATTATCATTTCTGAAAGAAAATCTGTATATTTATGTAGAGGGATTATCATTGGATTATCAATGATTTCAATGTTGTCATTTTTGTCTACATTTTTTTTTTACTCCAATAAAAAGAAAAAGTTGTAAATAAGTAGAAAATATGAAATATAGCCATCCTTCTTTACATTGCAATTAAAGTCTTAATAGCAAAGCAACTGACTTCTGGGACCAGCAATATCAGTATTTTTTTGGAACTTCTTAGAATGCAAATTTTTGGTCCCACCCCCGACCTACTGAATTAGAAACTCTAGGGGAGGGCTTAGCAATCTGCTTTAAAGAGCCCTCCCAGTGATTTGATGCTTACTGAAATTTGGAAACCACTGCTTTAAAGAATAGCATAAAACCAGTTTGGCAAACCCTTAAGAGAGCCTATCTGGGAATAGGTGCTTTGTTTTGTTAAATTTGGTTTTTGCCTCCATTCATCTTGCCCCCAGTCAAACCTATACCAGTATTTCCCAACTTCTGCTGGGGAACTTTTAAAAATATGCCCATACCTAGGTGTCTTCCCAGGCCAATTTAATCACACCCTCTGTGGATGGGTCCTGGGCATCCAGGTGCTGCTGATGTGCACCAAGCCTGATAAACTCTGTTCTATATTCAGGTACTTTTGCGGTTGAGACAGATGATTGTTAGCACCTGTCCTCAACTTCTTTCAGTTGTTTCCTGCAGACTCTGAAGCAGAACTCGGGCCTCTAGCGACTGCTAGTCTAGATCTAAGGTGTTTCCTGAGGGACGATTTGGCCCGGTGTGCAGGTACACCTGTAGACCACAGCAGTGCACAGAAGATGCGACACTCCCTCCTGGCACATACACAGAGCTGCCCCCTCAGCCACACATCAAACACCAACTCTGCTGCCCATGCCAGATGCCAAGTGAGATAATGCGTGTTGTACCCTTTGTTGCAAAGAGAAAATGTGAATAAATGTTCGCTATCTTTATCTTTATTATCTAAAGCATATTGGCGCCAGGCTCAGTGGCTCATGCCTATAATCCCAGCACTTTGGGAAGCTGAGGCAGGAGGATTGCTTGAGCCCAGGAATTTGAGACCAGCTTGGGCAACATAGTGAGACCTTGTCCCTACAAAAAAATTAAAAAGCTAACCCAGTATGGTGGTGTGTGCCTGTAGTCCCAGATATTCAAGAGGCTTAGGTGGAAGGATCGCCTGAGCCCAGGACATCAAGGCTGCGGTGAGCCATGATCATGCCATTGCATTCTAGGATGGAGTGAGACCCCAACTCAAAATAAAAAATAAAACCTATGGATCTCTTTTTCATTTAAGTTCACGAGATATTGCTCTGAAGGCCCATCTTGGTTATTTCATCTTGAATTCTGTGCCCCCCAACTTTCATGCAAAGCTGAGGTGCAACTACTCATACTCACAAAGTTTGTCCTGAGCCTGTGGTTCTTAAGCTGTGTCTGGAGGAGGGCGAGGTGGTCAGCAGCAAGAGTATCACCTGGGATCTTGTTAGAAATGCAAACCCTTGAGCCCCATCTCAGTACTGCTATATCAAAACCCTGGAGGTGGGGCCCAGCCATTCATGTTTTTCACAAGGCCCCATGGGATTCTGACATTTGCTCTGGTTTGAGAACTCCTGCTTGAAGCTTTTTAGCTTCTCAAGCTTGTTAGAAATGCAGATCATTGATTTAGAATTCCCAGGTCACTTCGATGCACATTTGAGTTTAACAAGTACTACTCTAAACTCTGCCACAATCAGATTAGAATTAGAACACCAAACAGTGAGGTGTTATGGTCCACACCTGTAATCCCAGTACTTTGAGAGGCCAAGGTGGGAGGATTGCTTGAGATCAGCCTGGGCAACACAGCGAGACCTCATCACTACAAAAAAATAAAAATAAAAAAATTAGCCAGGTCTAGTGGCATGTACCTGTAGTCCTAGCTACTTGAGAGGCTGAGGTGGAAAGATTACTTGAGCCCAGGAGATCGAGGAGGGTGAGGCTGCTGTGAGCCGTAATCGTGCCACTGCACTGATGACAGAGTGAGACCTTAGCTCAAAAAAAAAAAAGGCACCAGAAAGTTGCATTCTTGGATCACAGCTTCTCAGTTCTCCAAGGAAATGCCATCATAAAACAATTATTTAAGTGTAAGAAATGACTTTTCTACATCTGTGGGAAATAATTTTACTGCCATTTACCATCCCCTTGGATAAAGATTGGCCCTGTCAGCTGGGCTCGGTGGCTCAGCCTGTAATCCCAGCGCTTTGGGAGGCTGAGGTCAGTGGATTGCCCGAGTCTGCGGGTTCAAGACCCGCCTGGGCAACTTGGTGAGCCCTCATCTCTACAATAAGTCAAAAAAGATTAGCCGGGCATGGTAGCATGCACCTGTAGTTCCAGCTACTGGGAAGGCTGAGGCGGAAGGATCACCGGAGCCCAGCAGGTCGAGGCTACAGTGGCCG
>NW_007258891.1:7096-25322 GCF_000164805.1 Carlito syrichta | reverse complement strand
CAAAAAAAAAAAAAAAAAAAAAAAAAGATTGGCCCTGTCAAGTTTCTTACAGTTTAGAGCAAGCATGTATGTCTGTTTTTTTTTTTTTTTTTCGAAGATGAAGTTATGTAATGCATTATACCCCAATTACCAGGACATATTAGCTCAAGTCTAAGAAATTATCTTAGTCTAGGTTCTCTCGTATAGCTTTCCCTCCTCCCCCTTAAAGATGTTCTTTGTGTTTTCAATTCTTGTTTTAGCAAGCTATTGTGGCTGTATTTTTTTAATGATAAGTAGCCTCAAATATTGTGTGAGAACATAAGGGATTTTAGAGGAGAACTATCTTTTTTCTAATCCATTGCTAGGTTCATGGTGGGGACCTCCCTAACCAAAGACAGATTAACAAGAGAAAAGCATACAAATTTATTTAATGTTTTAGATGACATGGGAGCTTTTTAAGGAAATAAATACCCAGAGAAAGAGTTAAACCTGTGTGTTGTTTTGCTAGGTGTGATGGAGAATGGCCAGTCCTGGAGAAGTATAATTGGATAAAGGGGATACAATCTAATGGTAATAAACTGGAGGAAATTAGCAACATATGTTTGATGTTTGTTCAAATTCTTCTTTGTGTCTCTGTCTTCAGAGATAAGAATGTTCCTTTCTGGCCAGGTGTGGTGGCTCATACCTGTATTCCTAGCACTTTGGGAGGCTGAGGCAGGAGACATTGCATGAACCCAGGAGTTAGAGACCAGCCTAGGCAACTTAACGAGACTTCCTCTCTACAAAAAATAAAAAAATTAGCCAGGCATGGTGGCATGTGCCTGTAGTCCTAGCTACTCAAGAGACTGAGGCCAGAGGATCACTTTGTCTCAGAGGTCAAGGCTGAGGTGAGCTGTGATCGTGCCACTGTACTCCAGCCTGGGCAACAGAGTGAGGACCCTGACTCAAAAAAAAAAAAAAAAGACAAAGAACAACATATCCCTCAGCTTCAGTCCCAGAAGCAGCAGAAAAAAAGGAAGTGAAGGATAAATGTCAGCAAAGTTCTCAGTGAAACTGAGTTCAGAAGAAACTCTGACCAAAACCAAAATGGAACCGACTGAAAATGTTAATGGTCATTTTTAGTAAGTCACAAGAATTTAAAGAAAGGCTATTTAAATAGTAGAACAATTTCATTTTCCATAAAGCCTGGGAAATTAAGATCTAGCTGGTTTCTTTTACATAGTCTCAAGTCAACTTTGCACCTCTTTGGCTGAAAGTAGTTTGGTTTCACCTTCAATAACTTGTGGAAAAGAGAAACAAAAGGGATAGTATCTTAAGTCGTTGTTTACAAGAGAAAAACACATTGAACTGAATGTTATACATGGGGTTATCTAACACTGCATTCTGTGGGGGGAAAGTTAAGGTAAGAGAAGAAAATTGAGGTTTGCATGATGTATAGAAACAAGTTCACGGTGAAACCAGTGAAACCTGAGTTGCAAGACCCCTCACTCAGCCCCAGCCTCTTCCAAAGCCCCAAGTGCGACCCTAGAAATTTTGTGTTTATGATTTTGCATTATGACTTTTCATAAAAAGGACTTCCCAAGGTGTGTATGTTTCGGACTCTGTAAAGCTAGAGCTGCTCCTGATGAAATGCCTCTGTATCTCTGTGGCTCTTACGTGGCAGCTTTATGTTTTGCAACCATTTAAGCTCTGCCTTTTAGACTAGGCGAAGCAGTAACAGGTGGATTTTGTCATGAGGAAGAAGGTTCTGGGAGAACTGCTGCTCAGAGGGATCATCACAGCTGATTTCTGCCACACAGCGTGGGTACTAGCATGTTTTCCATCAGAGATGATCATTGTACTTCTCGAGTAGTGATTCTCAACCAGGAAAAATTCCAACCCCAAGGGACATTTGGCAACATCAGAGACATTTTTGATTGTCACCACCGGGTAGGGGGAAGGGCTGCCTTTGGCATCTAGTGGGTAGAGACCAGGAATACTGCTAACATCCTACAGTACAGAGGATAGTCCCCCACAAGAAAGAGTTATCTGGCTCCAAATCTCAAGAGTGCTGAGGTTGAGTAACCCTGCTGACAGCTTAGATTGTCTAAATGGAATGATCTGCAAACTGTACAAGGTAACATCTCAAAGATATTCTGCAGTTGGATCTACCTCACAGACCATTGTTCATCCTGTATCTAGTTCTTCCTTCTTTAGTAACAATACCACACACACACACACACACACACACACACACACACACACACACAGAGAGAAAGGCTTTTAGGGTCGTGACTCTAACTAAAACAGTACTGGAGACCTGTCTGGTGCTGATGTGTGAGAAACAAGGAGTCCCTAGAATCACAGGCACTAGAATGGTGCTTTGTTCGGCAAACCCCAATCAAAAGACCAGCTTCTTTAAAACTAAAGCAATCAGCCACTTCCTGCAATGATGCCCATGCAAGGTTGCTAGCAATGTTGATCCTACTTCAAAGTTTACTGGGATTCCTCTCCCAGGCTCCCGTGCTCTGCTAGTTAAAGTCCCAGAGTTACCAATGAACTCCCAATCTCTTGCCTGTGATCTTAGCTGGTCCTTTGCCACCTCATAGCCTTCCTTCTAGTCACCTTCTGACTGTATCTCTGTCACAGTCCCATGATGGCTCACTTCCCCCAACCCCCTAAGCCATCCTCTCCCTGTTTACCTTCCGTGGATGCTCATGCCTTTTGCTTTCCTGAGCTGACTAACAGAAATACTCACAGCTTCCATCACTTAGGCAGCAACTGCCAGCACCAGACCGGTGCGTAAATACGCTTCATCTGCAGGGTGAGCGTTGATAACCCTGTTTTGCAGATGCATCCAGGGAGTAAAGAGCCCTCTAACTTCCTCCAAGTCACGATGGAGGCATTTGGTCCCATGACTGCCTTGCTCCAGCAGGAACTCCCTATACTTGCTTCTTTTCTCTCCCCAGAAAATCTGTCCTTCCCTTGATTCCTGGGTCTTGGAGGAAGAAGAGTTCTTTCAAACCCACATGTATTCCTCCATCTTGATCTTGTTTTCCTGCTGTCTCCCATGGCCCTTCACTCCGTCAATTATCCCCTCTCTCTTGTCTATGGTAGCCTCCCCTCCCTGGCGACTCGTCCACTCATCTGCATCCTTTGCTTCACTGTCAACTCGTCAAAATAAAGTGTTTCTTTTTTTTTAACTTTTAATTTTTTTATTTTAAAGATGTAGGGTACAGTTTAGGGGTAGGTATACAGATGTTCATTATGCATGTACTCTTGTTGATGAGGTGTGACTCCCCTCTCCCAGGCAGACTCCCACTATTGCCAATCCAGCTTCCCTGCCCCCTTCCTGGCAGTTTCCTGCTACTGCCAATCCTTTTCTTATAATATTACGAAAATTGTTCAATGTCCAAGGTCCGCTTATGAGTGAGAACATGTGATACTCAGTTCTTTGCTTCTATGAAAGATCACTCAGTATTATAGACACCAAGTCCATCCAGGTCGCTGTGAAGTTCATGATTTTGTTTTTCTTTATGACTGTGTAATATTCCATCATGAATAAACATGTTTTTAATCCAGCCCTCTTTTGATGGGCAGCACTGTTGATTCCATGTTCTTGCTATTGTGAACAATGTTGCAATAAACATACAAGTGCAATAAATAAATTCCTGCCTGTGTGCAGGAATCTTTTTTATAGGGTGATTTGAGTTCTCCCGAGTATATTCCCAGTAGGGGGATTGTGGGGTTGTATGGAAGGTTGATTTTCAGATTTTTTTAGGAATCGTCAAACTGTTTTCCACAGAGACTATACTAGTTTACACTCCCACCAACAGTGTAGAAGTGTTCCCTTTTCACCGCTTCCTCTTCAGCATCTGTTGTTTTTTGAGTTGTTGATGATGGCCATCCTGACTGGAATTAAGTGGTATCTCAGTGTAGTTTTAATTTGCATTTCTTTGAAGACTAGTGAGGCTGAGCATTTTTTCATGTATCTGTTGGCTGCTCATATGGCTTCTTTTGAGAACTGTCTATTCATATCTTTTGCCCACTTTTTTTTTTTTTTTTTTTTGAGTTGGAGTCTCACTCTGTCACCCAGACTGGAGTGCACTGACTGTTCCCGGCCACCGCAGCCTCGACCTGCTGGGCTCCGGTGATCCTTCCGCCTCTGCCTTCCAAGTAGCTGGAACTACAGGTGAGCGCTACCACACCCGGCTAATTTTTTGATTCATTGTAAGAGATGAGGTCTTGCCAAGTTGCCCAGGCAGGTCTCGAACCCGCGGGCTCAGTCAATCCACTCACCTCAGCCTCTCAAAGGCACGGGATTATAGGCTGAGCCACTGAGCCCAGCTCTTTTGCCCACTTTGTAATGGGGCTGTTTGTTTTTTTTCTTTTTGGCATGTTTGAGTTCCTTGTAGATCCTAGATGTTAGGCCTTTGTCAGACATAGTTGGCAAATATTTTTTCCCAGTCTGTGGGCTGTCTCCCCGCTCTCTTGATGGTTTCTTTGGCTTTGCAGAAGCTTTTCAGTTTGATGAGGTCCCACTTGTCTATCTTATCTCTTATGGCATGGGCCCTTGGGGTTTTGATCAGGAATTGGTTGCCCGTTCCAATTTTCATAAGAGTGTCTCCTGCATTTTCTAAGGTTCTTATAGTTTGAGGTTTTATGTTTAGGTCTTTGATCCATTTAGAGTTGATTTTTGTGTATGGTGATAGGTAGGAATCTTGTTTTAATCTTCTGCATGTGGTCAGTTTTCCCAGTACCGTTTACTGAATAAGTTCTCCTCTCCCCAGTTGTTGGTGGTGAAGGCTTTGTTGAAGATGAGTTGGTTGAGAAATTGAGGTCTTGCTTCTGGAATCTCTATCCTGTTCCTTTGGTCTATATGTTTGTTCTTGTACCAATACCAGGCTGTCTTGATTATTGTAGCTTTACAATAGAGTTTGAAGTCTGGGAGTGTGTTACCTTCTGCTTTGTTTTTTTGTTTGTTTGTTTTTGGCTGAGGATTGTATTGGTGATTCGTGGTCATTTATGTTTTTATATGAATTCCTGTATTGTTGAGAAAGAGTGTTTCAACTTGACCACCTCTTCTCCCTCGTTCACTCCCCGGTCTGTCCATGAACAAAGTCTTGCCCTCTTTCCTGGCTCTGGGTGGTGATTTGCCTGTGTACCTTTGGGCACCTTCTGCTCCCCCGGATGGATAATGGTCTACCTACCACCCTTTTGTTCCTCAGTGCCTGGGACAGTGTCCTGAGGAACTCACATTCAGAACAAGGCAAAAATCAGACAAACACCCCCTGGGGTGACTAGGAAGATGGCTAAAGCAGGGCTCCCAGGGAACTTCCTTCAGGCTGGAGCTCTGTTCAGCAGAATGACGACACACTATTGACATATTTAGAGCAGTGATTACCAAATGGAAATACCCTATTTCACCAGGGACTGAGAGCCGGGTTCACTAGCTTCATAGCTAAATGTCATGTACCCCTTCACTGTAACCAAGACTCTGAGAAACAGAAACACATGACTACATGCTAGGGGATTCAATTCCTGTTTTTCCTTCCTGTTTGTCCTCTTCTAAAATAAAAAAGAAACTTCTTGGTATTGTTATCCTGGTAGTACATTACTACTATCTATGTGGAGATAGAGTTAAATGAAACAAGTATGAATAATTTCTGAGCTGTTGGCATTAAATGCCAGTTTTGGGGGGGTTTTTTTGAGTTGGAGTCTCACTCCGTTACCCAAGCTGGAGTGCAGTGGCATGCTCATGGCCACCCCAGTGGCGACCTGCTGAGCTCTGGTGATTCTTCCACCTCAGCCTTCTAAGTAGCCAGAACTACAGGCATGCGCTACCGTGCCTGCCTAAGTTTTTTATTTATTGTAGAGATGAGGTCTCACCAAGTTGCCCGTGCTGGTCTTGAACCTGTGGACTTAGGCAATCCACTCACCTTGGTCTCCCAAAGTGCTGGGATTACAGGCTGAGCCACTGAACCCAGCTGTCAATCATTTTTAAAAGGCAAGTAAGTGACATCTGGGCCTTAAATCTATATGCAACGGCAAAGATCCCTTCTCTGAGTACTTTCATTCTCATACCCACTTCACTGAAATGTCTATAGGAATTTCCATAAGTTGGTGTTATCACGCTTCTATCTATCTATTGGTTCATTCCTAAATTCAACAAATCTTTATCAAAACTGTGTGCTCAGGCCAGGTGTGGTGGCTCGTGCCTATAATCAGTACTTTCGGAGGCTGAGGTAAGAAGACTACTGAGCCTAGGAATTTGAGACCAGCCTAGGCAACACAGCAAGACCTCATCTCTACAAAAAAAATTAGCCAGGCCTGGTGGTACATACCTGTAGTCCCAGCTGCTACAGAGGCTGAGGCAGAAGGATTGCCTGAGGTGAGCCATGATCATGCCACTGCACTCTAACCTGGATAACAGAGTAAGACCCTGACTCAAACAAACAAACAAACAAACAACCTGTGTGTTCAGTCATTGGGAAGACAGACACAGTGCCTGTCCTTAACATATGTAGTCTAATGTGGCACCTACAATTCAATGTGATGGGTACTGGATAAGAAAAATATAGGGTGTGGTAGGAACATTTAGATAGATGCTGGCCATGGACTTGGGGGCATCTGTTCAGGGGCAGTTCTAGGAGAAAGTAGCATCTAAGATAAAATCTGAGCTGGGCATGGGGGTGCAGACCTGTAGTTCCAGCTACTTGGAAGGCTGAGGAGGAAGGATTGCCTGAGCCCAGCTGTTCGAGGTTGCAGTGACCGTGAGCATGCCATTGCACTCCAGCCTGGGCGACAGAGTGAGACTCTGACTCAAAAAGAAAGAAAAAATTCTGAATGTGGTAGGTGAAGATGGAAAAGTCAGGTTGGGAGGAAGGGTTGTCCCAAAAAGAGGGAATAGCATTTTAGAAGGCTCAGGTCAGGGGAGAGAGAAATAGAGAGAGGAAAGAGTTTTAAGGTACTGACAAATTCATTCTCACTGACTCAGAGAAGAATGGAGAGAGATTATCATCATCATAGCAAATATTTCAGGCACAAAAGTGAGTGCCGTTATTATCCCTATTTTGCAGATGTGGGAACTGAGGCACTGAGAGGTATGCCACTTACCCAAGATCATCCAGGTCAACCTAGCAGGCCCCAACTCACCCTAGTGCCTGTGCCCTTAACTGACACAGGGCTACCTCCCATGCTGCCTTTGAGATAATCTTCAAAATTTTTTTCCCAGCAATGGTTTGGAGTCCCCAGAAGAGACTGGTTGGGCAGTGATTTTACATTTAATGGGAAGTCTGAGTGGGAATGTCAACCCAAAAAAGCCTGTCCTCCTCTGCCTGCTGTCCTACATAAATCAGATGAAGGCCCAGGGAATACTTTTCAGGGAGGATTTTCATTTAAATGGGGGTAGGGTCCAACAAGTTTTGGGCATCCTGACTGGCAGGGTGGGATGGAGGGAGACATCTTGGGGTAGAGGTCCAACATGAGCCCCTTCAAGGGGGATAAGTAGTGTAGCATATAAGGGACCACCTTGTCATATAGTCAGATGCTTTTTTTTTTTTTTTTTTTGCCTAGAAGTGTTGATATGAATCACTAACTCTTAATTTTCTATCAGGGAATGACTTAGGCTCTCAAAATTTACACATTAGAAGATTTTTTTTCCCCCTTCCAATTACTAATGACATAAGTGAAAATTATTCAAGTTGACTCAAGGAATGAATTAATTTATTCAGAGGAGCTGAGTTTTAGCTAATTTAGTGACTGATTTAGAACAACAGCTTCATAGGCCTTAAAGGGGAAGACAAAAAGGTTTTAATACCATTAAACTTCGCAAACCAAGACTTCAAAGGAGTGTGAAAAGTTCATTCAAGCATGGGACATGGTGGTAAGACTCCTAAGACCAGATAATCTCTCACAATTATGTACCAGCTAGATTAAAGCTTGAGCCAATGAGAAATCTTCCATTTGTTCACAACTGATCCTTCCTGGAATAAAAATATTCCAGTTTGAGTCTGGGTGCGGTGGCTCATATCTGTAATCCCAGCACTTTGGGAGCCTCAGGCAGGAAGACTGCTTGAGGCCAGGAGTGTGAGGCAAAACTGGGCAACATAGTGAAACCCTGTCTCTACAAAAAAAAAAAAAAATTCAATTTGAGTACTGCATATTGCTCATTCTAAATCAAATTCTCACCTTCTCTGTTGCATTCCAGTTGCCTAGTTCCTTCTCAAGAGAGTAGACAGAATAGAATAATCCCTTAGCTGCCGAGACAGGCTGGTGTTAAAATGCCTATTTCCAAGGCGTCCTGTGGTGAAATGCATGAAGACCAAGGATTCCTTTTCATGTTTATTTTCAGTACTGGTGCAGCTGAGGTCTGAAGAATGTGTGTGTGTACGAATATAATACACACACACACACACACACACACACACACGTATGTATATAACTGGATATATACATGGATATATATCCTTTACTCAAATCCAACTCTGACCAAACCAGTGTCTTCATGAGTGCTGGAACACTGAGCATGTCATATGACAGTGGTTCTCATTCCACAAACACGTATTCATTCAGACAAATGGAGCCTATTATGAACACACACTAGGATGACACAAGGTCTGACCTTGAGAGCTCACATTAGGATTGTTACAAAAGTGGGTCCATCAAAGTGCTGGAAAGAACGGAGGCGAATCTACAGTCAGCAGGCTGTTTCCTCGCTTCATAGGGCACAGTAGTTGGAGTTATTTTCCATACTCCTCAGGCCTGAACTTGCCTGTATTAGTAAAGTTGACAAAAGTAGACAAAAAAGGAGATTTACTGGAAAGTTCATATAAAAGAAAGAAGGTTCACAACGCAATCACAAGAAGTGCAGGAATCAAGGATGAAAGAACCAGGGAATTCCTCCCTTCCTCATCCCTGCTTTCTATCCCATCACCCTCTCTAACTAACTCTCTTCCTTCTCAGAGAGGGTCCCTTCCCATGATGGTGATGCCCCAGCCTCACATCCTTCAGTCAGATTCTGTCCCTTTCCTTCTCTGTCTCCTTGGTAGACTCAGCCTCCTACCTGGCCATCAGTGCTAGAGTTCCTCCATGTCCATCCTAGTCCTCTTAGTCTCTCCTTCAGAGATCTCATTCATGCCCGCAACTTCAGTCACTACCTCTGCTTAGAGGATTCCCAAATGCATTCTCCAACACAGATGTTTCACCAAGGTCTAGGTCTGTGCATCCAAATGCCTTCCGGGTATCTGCTCTCAGGTATCTCAAAGACATCTGAAACTTTCCCCTTCTTTCTTGGTAACAGAATCTCCATATTGTTGGAAGTGACAATGAGCCCAGTGAAAAGAATACATTTCCCTGCTTTTCTTGCAGTCAGGGATGGACAACAAGGTATAAACAGAAGTAACTAAGTTGAGCTTCTGGGGAAAGTCTTTGATAAAAGGCCAACTCAGTTGGAAGGTTTGCCATTTTTGTCCTCATGCCATCCTCCTTCTGCCTGGAATGTGGACGTGATAGCTAATGCTCCAGTGATCATAAAATATGAGAACTTGAAGATGGAAACTAGCACTAAAAATGGCAGCGAAAATGGTAGACGGAACTTGGGATAAAGTGCCTATAATAGACCTCTAGACTACTTTTAGGTATAAAGGTTATAAGGGTAAGAAAAGGAATGGACACAGTCCCTGGCTCCATGGAGCTTACAATCTACTGAGAGGAACAGGTGTGCCACCAAAGATAATGCCAATAAACATAAAGTTACAATGAAGACAGGCGTTAAAAAGGAGAGGCTGTCAGTGCTTTGGGAAGTGATAATGGGTGAACTAACCTGATGAAGTAGGCCAATATGGCATCCCCAAGGAATGGCCTCTGTCTTATCGAAGTCCCTCCTACCTATAACTAACAGCCAAACACAGTTCCTAACAGATGTAACAGCCTCTTCCTACACCTCCAACCTCATTTGACCCCAGGTCCCACTCTACCCTTCCCCTGGTCTCACTGCCCTTCTCTCTCTCTCCCCCTACACTTGCCATGCTCTCTCTTGCCCATAGGCTTCTCCCATGCTGTTCCCAATGCCTAGATCTCAACTCAGTCATTGCTGCCTTGGGGATGCCATCCTTGACCTACTTGAACAGGTTAGTCCACCCATCATGGGTTCTCAAAGTACCACCAGTCACTCCTTGTTAACACCTCTCTTCATTGTAATTTTACATTTATTTGCATCATCTTTGGACTCTCATCTGTCCCTCTCGCTAGATGGTAAGCTCCATGGAGCCAGGAACTGTGTCCTCTCCTTCTCTTATCATTGTGACCTTTATGCCTAAGTTGTAATATGTTTTCATCTCCAGGATGAAAGAGTTGATTGAATACATGGATGCACCAGAAAGAAGTTACTCTGGTCCATATTTTTAAAATCCTGGGGAAGAATTCTAAATGGTCTCACTAGGGCCAGGTTTCCACCTCAGGACTAAGCACAAGGGCTGGGTCTATATGAAGTCTGAAATAGGGCAAATAACAATCCCAAAAGAAAGGACATCAATGTAACAATAAATGTCTACCATTTTAAGGTCATCTTTTTTTTTTTAATCAAGGTCTCCCTGTTGCCCAGGCTGGAGTGTAATAATTGGACCTCTTGGGCTCATGATATCCTTCTGCCTCAGCCTCTCGAGTAGCTGGGACTACAGGTGCACACCACCATGCCTAGCTAATTTTTTGCAGAGATAAGGTCTAGCTATGTTGCCCAGTCTCCTGGGCTCAAGCAATCCTCCTGCCTCAGCCTCCCAAAGTGCTGGGATCATAGGCATGAGCCACTGTGCTGGGCCAGGGCCATCCTTGATGCTTATTTTAACCTGATTTCACCTGGAAGAGAAGGTTGGCGAAGGAGGGTACACAATATAATTTGGCTCAGGTCCTGCGTGCCCTAGGAAAGGATTGGTCTCCAAACTCCTATTTGACTGGAACCTGACCTAACATGGGTGAGGGCAGTGATAATGTGAGAATGACCTTTTTGTATTTCCCTGGGTCTATTATATATTCATTGTCAATAGATAATAGCAATGAAAAACTTTGTTTTATCTGGTTGTATGATATTCATTCAACTTGACAAACAGACTAAAAGATAAGCTCTACAGTTAAACCAAAGCCCTTGTCCTCTCCCACTCCTATTCTTCTTGCTCTCACTGAGTTCCATTCACCTTGACCTCCTTCAGTTTCTCCAAGCTTGAGCTCAGTCCTGCCTCAGAAACTTTGCACTGGTGTTCCTCTCTGTCTGGAACTCTTGGAGGATCTTGGTAAGGCTGACTCCTGGGGAGGCTGAACCCATGGCGCTGCTTGGAACACTTCTCTAGTTTGTACACTGCACAAAGATGTCGGACTGAGGAGATGGTGAGGTCTGAAATTCAGTCTCAGTGCTATCCTCTAAGTCCTGGGCTCTGAGAAAGAAGTGCATTTTCTTCACCAAGCCTTCCTGTAGCAAATCCAAGGGTCCTTGGGACTACCTCTGGCTAGAGGGCAGATCTCTGTCTAGTTTGTATACACGACCTAAGGCTACTGGTAGCCCCTGACTAGAGAACCTCTACATCAGAGCTGGACAATTTTCTCCTCTACTAGATGATGACCCTGTGGCTGAATTTTTCTTTTATGAGTTGTAGTCTTACTCTGTTGCCCAGAATGGAGTACAGTGGCACTATCATGGCTCAGAGCAGCCTCAACCTCCTGGGCTCAGGAGATCCTTCTCAGTCTTCCAAGTAGCTGGGGCTAAAGAAAGAGCCACCACGCTGGGCTATTTTTAAAAAATTTTTTGTAGAGGTGAGATCTCGCTATGTTGCCCAGGCTAGTCTCAAACTCCTGGGCTCAAGCAGTCCTCCTGCCTCAGCCTCCCAAAGTGCTGGGATTATAGATGTGAGCCACTGTGTCCAGCCTGCTGTGGAAAAATTGACACTGGAACTAAGAACCTTGAAACTTAGGACAGAGGTCAATTGGTCACCAGTTGACCCCTGTGACTGAAGTGAAGGAGAGAGCTTCACAGGATGAGTCTGAAAGCTGGTTCTGGGTTCCGCCCTGTCTCATTTCTTTACCTCATGTGCTTCATTGTCTCACTAGGTTATTCTGACTTCCCGTGATGTGCAAGGGAAGGATTGCAGGCCAGGGAGTTTACAGTCTACAGGGAGATGCAAATCAAATCATCACACCGAAAACCTGGACATTAAACTCTGATGAGGGCCAGGAAGGAGAGGTGAGTAGTGGGGTTTTGAAAGTGCATGGTCGGGGGACTTGACCTAAGGTGGGAGGAATGTGAGAAGGCTTCCATAGGGAAGTGATTCCAGTTGAGAATGGAAGGTTGGTCAGGAGGTGACCAGACAGAGAAAGGGTGGGACCTGAAGTGGAAGGTAACTGGTTCAAAGAAGGACACCTGGGCCCAGCTCAACGTGCAGGTCACTCTAGTACCCCAAAGTGTTTAACGCAAGGCTTTTTGGCCTTTAAGATTATGCTGTTATTCATCACTGAGGTGACATCTGCAGATCATTCTGACAAGTTCCCTTTCAGGGCCCTAGTAGAGCATGACTCAGTGGCGTGTTAGAGCAGGTTCCTACCCTCTTGCAAGGGCTGACTGTGCACGTCTCTTCCCAATTGCACATTCAGTGATGTCACATTGATCATGGCGACAAGATTTATACCAGGAAAATCAGTAAACACTATAAATCAGGGTTTTTTTTTTTAAATTGGAGAGCTTATGTTAAATATTTACTCGCATGCCAGCAAGCATGCGTTATCTCTCACAGTCCCAGACAAGATGGCAATTTCTCTGAGCATCACAAGTTTTCTTGAAAAGTTTGAATTTTTGACCAAGTGACATGACAGCCTTTGGATCCTGCCGGAGACACCTGGAAAAAAAGAGGTACTACAGACCCACAGAGCTTTAGCATGGTTTCTGGCACTAGTGGAATGTTTCCTGGCAATCAGCTGTTAAGAAGCAGAACTTCCCAGATGCGATCATTTGAGCAGGTTAGAGGTGGCTGGAGTTGGTCAGTCATTCCTGCTTGCTGATTCCCCCCAAGAGCCAGAGACTGTTTCTGGGTCCTGGAGCAAGTAGTAAAGGCATCCAAGACCTTTCCCCCTTTCCCCTGAAGACTAGCAGTTGGTTAGCACCATAGGACAGTACAAAATCTGGAATTATTTTTTTGAAGGTGAGCCCCTTGTAGTACAGGCTTCCCCTACTGAGTAAATATTCTAGGAACTCATCAGCATCAGTGTACTAGCTAGTGATGTTGTGAGAGGCTGCATTAACCTTCAGTGAAATTTTTTTGGAGATTCTTTCAAAGCGTTTGCCCATTTCATGATGGGCGATGTATGAGCGCACCTGCCCACACCACACTGAGTGTTCAGCAATTTTTGACCAAAACGGGAATGACCCCCATGCCTCACCCTCCCTATTCACACCATCTCACCCAAGCAAATTTTTTGTTTGTTTGTTTCCCCGATTTAAAAAAGTCCTCAAAAGGAAATGTTTTGCTGATGTGGAAGAGGTGAAACAAACAAAACCGGCAGAAGCACTAAAAGGCATCAAGATGGACAAGTTCAAAAACTTTTGAGCAGCAGAAAAAGCATCTCCATAGGTGTATTGCATCAAATGAAGAATACTTTGAAGGTGACTCAAGTTTAAACATGTAAGACTGAATATACAAATTTTTATAAGTAAATTCATATTTTGTGTGCGATTCTGATGCCCTGCCTTCTCCCATCCTAGAGCTTTGGGGAGGACTGATTTAGATGACAAGCCTACTGAGGGCAGGGACTGTCTCAATCATCCTCGTGCTCCTTACAGCTTCTGGCCTGGTGCTGGACACACTGACAAACTCTCACGAGATGCTGGTTTTTGAATTGATGTACCCCGTGACAAAGAACCCAGAAAGTTTATACACCTAGAACTTCTCCTCTCCCCAGGTCTTTGTCTTTGTGACTTGCCTTTCTGGCAGCTTCTGGGAAGCCCTTCCTAGTTCTCTGAGGTTGGGGGGACACAAGACTCCTCTAGCAGGATATCCCCAGTGCCTGTCCTCCCCGATTGTTCTACCCACTCCATCTGCTGTGCATGTCTACACGTCTACATTCCTTTAGCCCCAGCCCTCAGCACTGAGCATGGCACGGAACAGGTGCCCAGTGAGTACGCAATGTGTGAATGAGGCTGAAGCAAGTATAAGCAGGAGCTTAACATTAGTTTAGGAAAGGTTGGAGAAAGCTGCACTTAACAAGCTCCTTCTGTAAACCAGACACATGAAGGATGTGGAATACGCCACCCAAAATACGCCACCACTTTGGTACAGGATCATTTTGAGCTGTGGACAATTGAGAGGAAGCAGATGCAAGAAAAGCTCTCTGCCCTCCCTCTATATGCCTAAAAGCAGGACATAAATTTGTAAAGGTGTCCCCGTCCTGTCTCTAACAAGGACAGAAGTTAATCACTGGAGACAACTCTAGACCTTGTGACCCAGCAAGGGCACCCAAGGAATCTGCGTGATGAAACTCCCTAGCTTTAATCTTCCACCAGTTCTAGTAAGCCTAGGCTCTAACTACCTCTTTGAATTACTCAGCTCTGGGTACTCTCACATGCTTGTGTGCTGCACATGTTAATAAACTCCTATTTGTTTTCCTATTGTGAATCTGTCTTTTGTCAGTCTAATTTGCAGGGCCCCAGCGGGAGAATTTAGGAGAGGGAAAAAATTTTTCTCCTCCCCTTCACATTGTGCAAGTTCCTTACATACTTTCTTTCATCTTTGCAACAACCCAATGAGGTAAAATCTACTATTCCCATTTTTACAGAGAAGGAACTGAAGATCAGAGCTGTTAAGTAACTTACCCAAAGTTACATACATAGCTCCTAACAGGAGGAGCTAGTGTTTGGGTCCAAATATGATTTTCTGCTTTGTAGCACACATCTAGGGTGGGCTGGAGCCAGAGTACTCAATGGTAACAATTAAAAACTGTTTAGGGCCAGCCCAGCACAGTGGTTCACGCTTGTAATCCCAGCACTTTGGGAGGTTGAGGTGGAAGGATTGCATGAGCCCAGGAGTTCGAGACCAGCTTGGGCAACATAGTGAGACTCCATCTTCATTATAAAATAAAAAATATAAAAAAGAAACAACAACAACAAAACTGTTTAGGGTTAGACGCTGTGGTTTATACGTGTAATCCCAGCACGTCGGGAGGTTAAGGTGGGAGGATCGCTTGAAGCCTTGAGTTTGAGACCAGCCTAGGCAACATGAGATTCCATCTCTATTATAAAATAAAAAAATTTAAAGAGAAATTTAAAAAAACTGTTTAGAGCTGGAGGCTGTGGCTCACGTCTGTATTCATAGTATGTTGGGAGTTAGGTAGGAAGATCACTTGAGGCCAGGAGTTGGAGACCAACCTGGGCAACAAAGTGAGACCCTATCTCTATTAAAAACAGAAAAATAAGCTGGTCATGATGGTGGGTGCCTATTAGTGCCAGCTACTCAGGAGGCTGGTGCAGGGGGATCCCTTGAGACCAGGAGGTTGAGGCTGCAGTGAGCCATGGCTTTTTGTAGAGACGATGTCTTGCTTTGTTGCGCAGGATGGTCTCAAACTAGTGGACTTTGTCTCTACAAAAAATTAGCCAGGCATGGTGGTATACACCTGAAGTCCCAACTACACAGGCTGAAGGCTGAGGTGGGAGGATCACCTTGAGCTCATGAGGTTGAGGCTGTGGTGAACCATGATTGTGCCACTCCATTCCATTATTTTGAGTCAGAGTGTCACTCTATTACCTAGGTTGGAGGGCAGTAGCATGCTCACGGCCATCGCACCTTCCATCCACTGGGCTCAGGTGATCCTTCCACTTCAGCCTTCTGAGTAACTAGAACTACAGGTGTGAGCCACCATGCCCAGCTAATTTTTTGATTTATTGTAGAGAGACGTTCTCACCAAGTTGCCCAGGCTGGTCTTGAACCCCTGGACTCAGGCAATCCTCTTGCCTCAGCCTCCCAAAGTGCTGGGATTACAGACTTGAGCCACTGCGCCCAGCTGTAAGTATACATATTTAAACCTAACTATACACCTGCATGATAACCACTCATATCAAAACAGAGAAGAAAAATTTAGTCTCTAAGTCTTCCCTGAGATACATACTATTCTGAGTCACCATGGACTTGTTTGCCTATTCTTGAACTTCATGGATATGAAACCATACAGTGTATACTATTTTGCATTTGTTTCCTTTACTCATGTTATGTTTCTACAATTTATCCTTTTTTTTTTGAGAAGGAGTCTCACTCTGTCACCCAGACTAGAGTGCAGTGGCATGCTCACAGCCACCACATCCTCGACCTGCTGGGTTCAGCTGATCCTTCCAAGACCTCAACCTTCCAAGCAGCTGGGACTACAGGAACGTGCCACCACACCCGGCCAATTTTTTTTATTTATTGTAGAGATGAAGTCTCACCAAGTTGCCCCAGCTGGTCTCAAACCCCTGGACTCAGGCAATCCTCTTGTTTCTACCTCTCAAAGCGCTGGGATTACAGGCATGAGCCACAATGCCAGGCCTATCCATGTTGTTATGTGTAGCAGGAATTAGCTCATTTTTATTGCTGGAAGTATTGCTTTGTATGACTATATCACCATTTATTTTTATATTCTCCTTTTGAAAATCATGTAGATTGTTTCCAGTTTTTGGTTACTTATTATGAATAAAGCTGTTGTGGACATTTTGCAATAGTCTTTGGCAGTCACACGCACTTGATTCTCTTGGGTAATTACCTGGGAGTGAACTTGCTTCAGGCATAAGTTTTGATGGGTAGGTGGGCGGGGGTTCATGTCTAACCCTGAGCTAGAAATGCAGTGTTGGGCAGAGATGTAAACAACCACTACCCCAAAGAAAGAGAGGGCCGTGGTGGGAACTCAGTGGCTGAGTGAAAAGATAAACTGAGGCAAGGTGGGTTGGTGAGTTTGCCCTTTCACTGAGTCTAGCTGGTGTGTTTTCAGTGGGTGATATTGCCCCCATGCAGGTAAAAATTGTTAGAGAGAGAGAGAGAGAGAAAGAGAGAGGGAGAGAGAGAGCATGAAAAAGTCATAGATATTACAGTGTTCTGTGACCTTCAGGTATGCTGAGCTACAGTAATGTCATGGAGAGATTAGAAAAAAAAACTCGTGAGGAACAACAGAATAGGTAAATCTGGACTTTTTCATATCTCCAAAATCCGGAACCTAGGGAGGTGATCTCACTTTAGGCTCCAGGAGGGTAAATTGGGAATAATAAGCAAACGACCCAAAGATGCCCAGGAAAAACCAAACAGCTAAATTCCTGCATGTGTGTTGGGTGAGGGGTAGGGGTAATCATTCTGCCCATAGGGATCTCACTCCAGGCAGCACAGGGACCCACTGGCCCAGGAAAGGAAAAGCTTCTTTTTTTTTTTTCACACCTTTTGCTGAGGGAGGAAGTGACAAATGTCTCCATAGGCCCTGCTGGGTGTCACTGAAGATCAGATCTTGATGGAGGAAGCTCAGGAACCACAATACCACCGCCACACTGGAGGCTGACTCCGCACCTCACACCCATTGTTCTCCTTCAACTCATGTGTGATGTTTCCGCCCTCAGCAGGCCGTCACGTCCCTTGTGATCGAATGGAAAGAAAGTAAAAAATCTGGAAAGAATGAATGCACCAAAGAGAAAGCAAATACCATGAAGCGACTTCACCCGTGGACACCACTCAGGCAGAAAAGGGAGGCTTTGAGAGGAAGCCCTGTGGTTCTCCTTAACCCAACTTCTCTGTGACCCAGGTTTCCGGTGGGTCATTCACCACACCTGAGGGGGGTGTGAGCCGCTGTGAGAAGGGCCACAGGGGCAGGGTACCCCTACTAAGCCAGGCACTGCCTCCAGCCCGAATGACACACAGGTGTAAAGTGGCAGGATAATACAGTGGCCAAACCCACTTATAGCCAGCGTGGCCTCCGTAAGTAGCATACCTGTTCTTTCTGTGCTACAGTCTCATCTATAGAACAAGGGTGAGAATAATGATATCTACCTCACAGTGTTCTGATGAGGATTAAGTCAGTGAATATGTGTAAAGTATTAGGAACAGAGCTTTGGCATGTAGTCCCTGCTGCATGAACACTGGGTTTTATTATTGCAACTAACAAATGATGCCTGCTCTCAAGTTGCTCCCACACTAGGGAGGGTACCACCTTCCAATTTCTTTTGCCGTCTTTCTTTCTTTCTTCCTTCCTTCCTTCCTTCCTTCCTTCCTTCCTTCCTTCCTTCCTT
>NW_007258891.1:0-7031 GCF_000164805.1 Carlito syrichta | reverse complement strand
TTTCGTCAGTGTCTCACTCTGTTGCCCAGGCTGGAGTGCAGTTGAACAATCACAGCTCACCGCAGCCTTGAACTCCTGGGGTCAAGTGATCCTTCTGCCTCAGCCTTCCTAGTTGCTGCGACTACAGGCATGTGCCACCACACCCAGCTAATTTTAAAAACAAACAACAACAACAACAACAAAACCTTTTATAGAGACAAGTTCTGGCTGTTGTTGCCCAGGCTGGTCTTAAACTCCTGGGTTCAAGCAATCCTCCCGCTCAGCCTCCCCAAGTGCTGGGATTACAGGTGTGAGCCACTGTGCCCAGCCTCGATTTCTGATCCAACTGAAAGGCTGATAGGCAAATGTCATTTTAATACTTTTACCTCTTCCTCTTGAGACTTCAGGCAGGGATACTGCTGCCCCCTTGGGGTTGTCATTTCTTCACTGACTCGCTTTCACCTATGCCCTCCTGAACAACCGTGGTCCCAAAGGGATAATCACTGTCCTTGGGGTGGGCGTTGGGTGTGTGGCTAAGAGAAAATTTTGACAGAGCTCCTGATGACTGTACATGGAGCTCAACAGGGTGAGGCCACAGTGTAGATGGGGCGCCCGTGCTCAGGTCCACTCAGCCAAGAAACGGAGCTGTTTCACATGAAGGACACTTCAGGATCATGGAGGTGACTGTGGAGCCACACATCACATCCTCTTCCTTTCCATGATACTTTGTTAAGTGGGAAATGACAATCCGGGTCATTCAAACACCGGCAAGATTGGTTCCTCCAGTTGTTGGTGTGGCTTTCAGGAACCCAGCTTATTTGCTCTATGTCCAGTTTCCCAAGATTCTTCGACCTCCCCAAAAGCCACTGAATGAATTACTCTGAGCATCGCAGGCTGAGTTTCCCAGGAAACAGGCTCAGTGGCAGAGATTTGTGTACAGGGAGTTTGTTAGTTTGTTAGTGTTCAAGATCGACACCTGTGTGGGGAGGGAAGAAGTCTGGACAACAGAGGCTTCAGTCAATGCCACAGGAGCTCTGGAGCAAGAATGGCCCTTTGCAACTGGAGCGCAGGGCAGGCCTGCTATCCTGCATTGACTGGTGAATGCCAGCTGTCCTGGAAAGGGGCAGTGGCCTTGGGTGAGGCGGCTCTTCTCAGCCCAGGCCAAACCCTGGTGGAGATGTGAGCTCTGGCTGCCAACACTCCCAGTAGCTGGGGTAATGGCAACGTCACTCAGCCTCCACAACAGAAGCACAGGTTTTAGACCTTGTGCTTTAACCATGTCTTTGAATCTTTCTCATTCTCTAAGATCTGCAGGGTATAATAATTAAAGGAGGCTGGGTGCAGTTGCTCATGCCTATAATCCCAGCACTTTGGGAGGCTGAGGCAGGAGAATCACTTGAGGCCAGGAGTTTGAGACCAGTCTGAGTAACATAATGAGACCTCATATCTACAAAAAAAAAAAAAAAATTTAACCGAGTGTGGTGGCTCATACCTCATACCTGTAGTCTCAGCTACCTAGGAGGCTAAGGCAGAAGGATTACCTGAGTCCAGCAGGTTGAGGCTGTGGTCGTGCCACTGCACTCCAGCCTGGGCTACAGAATGAGACTCCAACTCAAAATAATAACAATAATAATAATAATTACAGATTTTGGGGTGGTTTTCTGCTTTTTATTTTTTTTAAATACAGAGATGGGGTCTCACTATGTTGCGCAGGCTGTAACTCCTGGACTCAAGCAATCCTCCTACCTCAGCCTCAGGAGTACCTGGGTCAATAAGGGCACACCACTGCACCTAGCAGGACACTAGGTTTTGAGGCCTAACGGACTTGTGTTCCAGTCCCATTTCTGCCATTCATTTGACAGTCCTTATAGAGTATCTCTATATTTCAAGTGCTGTTTAGTCACTAAGGGTATAACAACAAATAAAAGAGATAAAACCCCTGCCTCTGGGGCTACATTCCATGAGTGGCAGGGGGACATAGATGATTAAAAGAAAAATACCGAATATGTGGTGATTAGTGTCATACAGGTGTAAACTTATTGTACTTTGAGAATTAAATGGGGTATGTGCAGGAGGAGCAGGGAATGGTGGGAGTGCTGTTTTGTGTGGTCAGGGAAGGTGTCCTTGCCATAGGGAGATCAGGGTGAGTGGACTTCAGGAGGAGGGATAGCACAAAGGTCCTGGGAAGAGAGTGAGCTGGGAGTGCTCAAGGCTCAACAGGAGAGAGAGAGGAGCGAGAGAATAGGAGGTAAAATCGGAGGGAGTTATGTGAAAGATCCAGAGCAGGCATGGCCACAGGGACAGAAAGCAAGTCACTTAGGGCTGGGAAGTGGGTGAGATGGGGAGTTGTGGCTTGGGGATACAGGGCTTCTTTCTGAAGAGATGAAAATGTTCTAAAACTCACTGAGATGACAGGGGCACAGCTCTGTGGATATACTGGAAGCCATACCATGGCACACTTTCGATGGGTGAACTGTATGGTGTGTGAGTTGTGTTTTAATAAAACTACTTAAGGAGTCGCTGAATTGTATGGTATTTAGGGAAAGAAAAGAACCAGAATAGTGACTGACTGGTGAGGAACTGGACCACACAGGGCCTGCTGGGCCATTGTGAGGGTTGGTGCTCTTATTCTGAGATGGAGCACTACCAGTTGGTTTTAAGAAGATTGAAATGATCAGATTTACAATTGGTTTTGTTTTTGAGTGACAGTCTTGTTCTGTCGCCCAGGCTGGAGGAGTACAGTAGCACAATCAGGGCTCGCTGCAGCCACTATCTCCTGGGCTCAGGTGATCCTTCTATCTCAGCCTACTAAGTAGCTGGGACTACTGGTATGCACCACTATGCCCAGCCAATATTTTTATTTTCTGTAGAGATGAGGTCTTGCTATGTTGCCCAGGCTGGTCAAACTCCTTGGCTCAAGCAACCTTCTCGCCTCAGTCTCCCAAGTTTCTGGGATCACAGGCTTGAGCCACCAGGCCTGTCCCAGATTTACATCTGAAAAGAATCTCTCTGCTGCTGTGTTGAGAATTGCCTGAAGGGGGGCACTCCTGGAAGCTGGAACAAGAGTAAGGAAGTGATGACAAGAATCCAGGGGAGGGGTGATGGTGGCTCCCACCAAGTGCTGGAGGAAGCGAAGCAAGTGGTTGGATTTAGACACCCTTTCATGGCGGAGCTGATGGGAGGTGCCAAAAGGATGACTTGGTGTGGGTATGTGGAAGAAGAGGAGTCAAAGTTTCTTCATTCCAGCTAGTAGAGTGGAGTCACTGTTTGCCAGGATGGGAACGACTGTGGGAGGGACATATTTTGGGTTGGAATCAGGTTTGATTTTGATATGTGAAGTCTGAGAGGCCCATGAGAGAGACCTCATAGGCAGTTGGGACTTGTGTCTAGAATTCAGCATGGGAGCAGTCTGCGCTGGAGATAAAATCGGGGAGTCATCAGTACATTCATGGAATTTAGTCTGGAGGCTGGATCAGTCCCTAGGGAGGAGTAGAGACACAAGTCATGAGGTTTAACTGTCAAAGCTATGGAAGATCTGCCTTGCATGGTTGTTGGGAGCATTGGCGGATGCAGAATGCACCAAGTGCTCAGTGGATGGCTCTCTCCCACTGCATTTTTTGGGTCTGCTTAGCTCACTTTGAATCTTAGCATCTTAGTGTCTCCAGCCTTATTATTCTCAGTACTAAACACCAACTGAGAAAAAGCCAGTCTGCTAGAAACCTCAGCTAACAGGATCCTGGCTCACACTTCCTACTCTCCATTGTACCTTTCAATGGAGGAAACAGAAAAGCCCATTTTCTGAATCATGATGTCTGGCAAACTGCAAGGTTGTAACAGGTATATCACTGGGCCGGGGGTGGCTGAGGACATCTATGGGACTCACCAAGGAAGCAGAACATGAGTTTGAGCTTGAGAGTTGAAAAGGGATGAGGTGGGGAAAGACAGAGGGCAGAAAAGGGTGGAGATGAAAGGAAAGCAAAGCAGACAGACGTGCCAAGAACAGAACCATAGGGACCCACTGTGGCTGAAGCCGGGTGTTTGTGGTGACGGGGCAGAGGGAGCTAAGACTAGCTTGACCCAGATTGGAAGAATTGTCTGCAGGCACCCCATTTTAGCAACCAGCACCCATGCACACACCCCAACTTGCCTCATTACCCAGAATTGCTCCCCTGGGGAGCAGGCCTGGAGTCTTTTGGTTTCTCTCACTCAAGCTCATCACATCAACTCATCAGCTTCAATGAGTCTGCCATTTTCTGCCCATCCATCTACAACCTAATCTCTTCTGTTCCCCTCTTGTGATTCCGTCACTATGGTCCAACTCTTGCCAGCATCCTCAACCAATTCGCCCCTTTGGCTTTCTACCCTATCATCTTATAAACCTCTAATCCTGGGTCATTTCAACAACTTTTCTCTCTTCTTCTATTTCAAGGTGTCCAGGTAGTTGGACAACAATCCCTCAGCTGCATATTGTAAAAACTTCAATTTTTATTGTCACCAGTCTCAATTGGGCCCTTAAAAGTACTAGTCCATTCTGTTATGCATCCTTAGCCAGCTTAATTTTCCATTTTCCACTGTGGCCATGCAAAACTTTTGTTCCCCTTCTAGCTGTTCTCAGCACAGAAAGTGAAAGACTTTGGGTCTCATGTTCTCTCAAGTGTTTGCCTTCCCTGCATGCAAACTTGTCTATTTATTAATTACCTCTTGCTGTGTAATAAATTACTCCAAAACTTATCAGTTTGAAATGGCAAATATTCATTAGTTTACAATTTGTGGACTCTGGGTGTGGTTTAGTTGGGCACTTCTCCTTTGGGGTCTCTCATAAGATTGTAATTAAGCTATTGGTGGGAACTGTCATCATCTCAAGACTTGATGAAGGATTCTCTTCTTTTTTTTTTTTTTTAGTTGGAGACTTACTCTGTCTCCCAATCTGGAGTGCAGTGGCAGGCTCACCGCCACTGCAGCCTCCACCTGCTGGGCTCAGGTGATCCTTCCACCTCAGCTTTCCAATTAACTGAACCACAGGTGCAAGTCACCTGCACAGCTAATTTTTTGATTTATTGTAGAGACAAGGTCTTGCTAAGTTGCCCAGGCTGGTCTCGAACCCCTGGTCTCATGCAGTCCTCTTGGCTCCACCTCCCAAAGTGCTAGGATTACAGGCTTGAGCCACTGTGCTCGGCAAGGATTCTCTTCTAAGTTCATTCATGTGGGTCTTTATACAGGGCTGCCTTACAACATGGCCACTGATGTCCCCTAGGGTGAGCACTCCCAGGGAGAACAAGAAAGAGTGCCTGTGATGTTATGGCATATATATTTGTTTTTGGTCAGGGTTTATGGCTCATAGCTGCCATAGTCCTTGTTATTTCCTAAGTGACTAAAACAATCAGCATGTCTTTTTTTTTTTTTTTTTGAGTTGGAGTCTCACTCTGTCACCCAGACTGGAGTGCAGTGGCCGCTCCCGGCCACTGCAGCCTCGACCTGCTGAGCTCCGGCGATCCTTCCACCTCAGCCTTCCGAGTAGCCAGAACTATAGGCATGCGCTACCACGCCCGGCTGATTTTTTAATTTTTATTTTTATTGTAGAGATGAGGTCTCGCTGCCCAGGCGGGTCTCGAACCTGCAGGCTCAGGCAATCCACTCACCTCAGCCTCCCAAAGGCGTGGGATTACAGGCTGAGCCACCGAGCCCGGCTCAGCATATCTTTTATTATGTATTTGTCCTTGGTTCCTGAAGCAGTTTGGTTCCTGAGCCACTGCACCTGGCTGTTGGCCATACTTTAATCATGCCTATTCAACGAAGTCTCCATAAAAGGCCCAAGAAGATAGGGCATGGGGAGCTTCTGAACAGCTGAACATGTGGAGGCTTATAGGAAGGTAAACAAAAACTCACCCATATGCCAGGAGGGTGATGCACCTCAGCTCCATGGGAAGGGAAACTCCAGCACTCAGGAGGACCCTTGCAGACCTCACCCTATGTGTCTCGTCATCTGACTATTTATTTGTATTCTTTAAAAATAGTCTTACTGACTGGGCACAATGGCTGAAGTCTGTGATCCCAGCACTTCAGTAGGCAGAGGTGAGAGGACTGCCTAAGCTCAGGGGTTCCAGACCAGTCTGGGCAACTTGGTGAGACCTCGTGTCTACAATAAATCAAAAAGTAAGCTGGGTGTGGTAGTGTGCACCTGTAGTTCCAGCTAATTGGAAGGCTGAGGGAGAAGGATCTCCAGAGCCCAGCAGGTTGAGGCTGCCCTGGCTGTGAGCATGCCATTGCACTCCAGCCTGGGCGACAGAGTAAGATTCTAACTCAAAAAAAAAATTTTTTTTAATAGCCTTTATAATAAATCAGCAAACATAAGTAAGAGTTTTGTGAGCCACTCTAGCAAATTAATCAAGCCTAAAGAGGAGGTTGTGGGAACCCTAACTTGAAGTCGGTTGGTCAGAAGTTATGGAGGACTATACTTGCAACTAGAATCTGAAGTGGGGCAGTCTTGTGGGACTGAGCCCTCAACCTGTGGGATCTGACGCTATCTCCAGGTAGATGGTGTCAGAATTGAATCAGAGGACACTCAGCTGGTGTCTGTGGCAGAACTGATCGTTTGCCTGTTGGTGGGGAGAAATTCCCATGTATTTGGTCACAGAAGTCTTGTGTTGATTGGTATAGTGTGAGAAGAGAGAAAAACTGCTTTTTCTTTTTTTTTTTGAGTTGGAGTCTCACTCTGTCACCCAGACTGGAGTGCAGTGGCCGCTCCCGGCCACTGCAGCCTCGACCTGCTGAGCTCCGGCGATCCTTCCACCTCAGCCTTCCGAGTAGCCAGAACTATAGGCATGCGCTACCACGCCCGGCTGATTTTTTAATTTTTATTTTTATTGTAGAGATGAGGTCTCGCTGCCCAGGCGGGTCTCGAACCTGCAGGCTCAGGCAATCCACTCACCTCAGCCTCCCAAAGGCGTGGGATTACAGGCTGAGCCACCGAGCCCGGCTCAGCATATCTTTTATTATGTATTTGTCCTTGGTTCCTGAAGCAGTTTGGTTCCTGAGCCACTGCACCTGGCTGT
>NW_007258890.1:2593-3990 GCF_000164805.1 Carlito syrichta | reverse complement strand
TGCTCTCAAACCTGGGCGATAAGGCCATCCTCTCAACTTGGCCTCCCAAGCGCCGTGATGACCTGTGAGCCCTCACACCTTGCCTTCACACCTCTCTCAGGGACCTACCTCGAGACCCACTCCCTTCAGATGACCCAGGACCCTGGAAAGGGCAGGTGGATTCGACTGCCGATCCTACCCTGGGGGAGGGCCTGGCACAGGGCCTTTTCTCCATGGGGTGCCCACCCCTCCACATGCCTCAATCCCCAGACTGGACCCACTCGCAAATCCAGGGGATGCCTCTGGAAAGGGAAGGTATGATTCTAAAACCTTCATGGAGAGGCTAACCGGGCAACACATGCCTGTCTACTCAGCACTCGGTGTGGCTGAGATGGGAGGATTGCCGGAGTCCAGTTGCTTAGACCAGGGTCGACACCACAGCAAGCCCCAACCTTGACCACAAGCCAAACCCAGAAAACCTTGGGTGAGTACAGGTCTCGGCAGGAGGATTGCCTCAGGCCCAGAGTTCAATACCAGACAGGAAGAACAGGATGTTGACCAAATTGAAAACCTGTGATCACAGCAGTTTGGGAGGCTGTGGCTGAGAGGAAGGCCCAATTTGGGCAGTTTGAGAGCTGCCAGGGCTACCTAGTGAGGACAAAAAAGAGAGAGAGAGGGGAAAAAGAATTAAGAAAGAAAATCTAAGTCCACAAAGAAATCCATTCTCCTGAAAACATTCTTCCCCCAGTACTTCCCCCGCCCCACCCACATACGAGGGTCCCAAAAGCTCAGCAGCTTCCAGCACTCACCCTCCTATTATTATTTGAAGTTGTAATCCTGCTCTGTCACACAGGCTGGAGTGCAGGAGCACACTCATGGCCACCACTGACTCCACCTGCTCGGCTCTGGCGATCTTTTTGCTTCAGCCCACTGAGTGGCTGGAACCACAGGCCTGCTCCACCACGCCCAACTAATGTTTGGATTTATTTTTGATGGCTGAGACGATGTCTCACTATGTGTCCCTGGCTATTTTCAAACCTGCAGTTTCATGTCCACTTGCCTGGGCCTCCAAAATGCCAGGATGCCAGGCTGAGCATCTGAGCCCGCCCTGTGGTTGTGGAGGTGGTGATGGTGCCAGGATTATTGGCACCTTGATCCCAGACACCTAGTTTGGATTGGTGGAGAGACACGGTCTCCCTGCATGGCTCAGGCTGGACATGGGCTCCTGGGCTCCAGCCATCCTTCCACCTCGGCCTCCTAGAGCACTGGGATTCCATGTGTGGGATGCTACACCAGACCTTCTGAATCATTTTTGATGAAGGATCGAGGCTGTGCTTGGGGGCTCAGCCTCATCATCCCAGCGCTTTGGGAGACCGAGGCCAGTGACTGGCCCAAGTCCACGTGCTGAGACCCACGTG
>NW_007258890.1:0-2573 GCF_000164805.1 Carlito syrichta | reverse complement strand
CAGTGACTGGCCCAAGTCCACGTGCTGAGACCCACATGGGCAACTCTGTGAGAACGCATATCTACCCTCCATCTCAAATAATCCGGGTGTGGTGGCATGCACCTGTCTTCTGGCTCCTCAGAAGGCCAGGAAAAGCATCGCTGGAGCCTGGTGGGCCGATGGTGCGGTGGCTGGGTGGGAGCCACCACTCTAAAGCCTAAAGTCAGAGTGAAACTCTGACTCTAAGAAAAAAGGGGAAAAAAGTAAAACATCCATTTGTGCATGGAGGTGGAGATCATCATGAACAGACAGAGATCATTTGGAAAGAATGCTGCAGCCTTGGGTGCAGCGTTCCCAAAAGATGGTGGATAGCAGACAATCAGGCTGTGGCTTTGGGAGGCAGAGGTGGGAGACTGCTGGAGCCCGGGAGTTCGAGATCAGCCTGGGCCACATAGAGAGACCTCGTCACTGCTGGGAACGCAAACACTGGAGAAGCATGTGGTGGAGTCCACAGTCCCGGCTACACAGAATGCTGTAGCCTTCATCCTGAGGTTTTCCTTTGTGCTGCCCCTGCCGACAGAACATGTGAGTTCTGGCTGGCCACCATGGCTCACAGCTGTAAGCCCTGCACCCTGGTAGGCAGAGGCAAGAGGTTGCCTGAGCCCAGGCATCAGAGACTAGCCCGGGTGACGTGACCAGAGCAACTCTTGGTGAGAGGTCGATTCAGGCATGGTGGACCCCGGAATCCCAGCTGCTCATGGGCCAAGGCAGGAGGACTGCCTGATCTCTGCAGATTGAGGTCCCAAGAGCTATGATTGTGCCGCCATGCCCCAGACCACTCGATGGAGATTCTGGTGACAAAAAAGACACCTCCCACGTGTGTCAAGAGGGGCATCCACGGCTCCTCAGGGAAAGGCCTGTGTAAGCCGGGGATGACTGGGAAATTGGGAGAGGAAGGGGCCCTACTCCACCAAATGTGCTAGAATGGGTGACCAAACCATGGGCTGGTTGTGGCATTGCTGGACCGCTTGATCACTCTGTGACCGACGGCCACCCTAACTCGGGGCCACCTGCTCTGTGAATTTACATGCATCTTTGCCATGGAGCACAAGTGAGGAGGGTAGAGGAAAGCTTTCTAGGGCACATGGCAGAAAGCATGGGACGGACATGCCCAGTAGCCACCTTTGAAACCTCCCACAAATGACAGGTCAGAAAGTGACTTTTCCTCTCCCATCCCTGAGGATAATTCCTTGTGGTGTGTGGCAGGGGTGGTGGTGGTGGTGGTGCTGAATATTATTTGGAGTTGGAATCCCACTCTGTCGCCCAGTCTGGAGCACAGGGACACACTCATGTCCACCGTGGGCTCCACCTACCTGGCTCAGGTGATCCTCCTGCCTCGGACCACCGTGTGACTGGGACCACAGTCTTATGCCACCACTCCCGACTAATATTTGGATTTATTTTTGATGTAAGAGATGAGGTCTCGTCTTGTATCCCGAGATGGTGTCAAACCCACAGGCTCAGGCCATCCACTCACTTGGGCCTCCGAAAGACTGGGATGCCAGGCTGAGCCCTCGATCCTGACCTGTGGTTGTGGTGGTGGTGGTGGTTGGTATTAATATTCTAAGTCACAGTCTGACTCTGTCGCCCAGGCCATAGAAAACGGGACCGCCCATGGCCACTGCGGCCTCCACTGGCTATGCTCCAGCGACCGCCCATGGCCACTGTGGCCTCCACTGGTATGCTCCACTGACCCTCCTGCCACTGCCTCCCATGTGGCTGGAATGACAGGCATGCGGCACGACAATCGTCTCTTTTTTTGGTTTCTTGTAGAGATAAGTTTTCACCAAGGTGCCCTGTCTGTTCTCAAACACGGGACTCAGGCCATCCTCTCATCTCAACCTCCCAGAGCACCGGGATGACAGGTGTTAGCCCCCGCACCCAGCCTCCACCCCCTATTGGGATGCCACTGTGAGGCTCCCTTCCACTCCCTTCCAATGACCTGGACTCCAGAGAGGGTGGCTGTGTTGCCTGCTGAGCCCTCCCCAGGTGGAGTGACTGGCACAGAGCTGTGTCTCTCCCATGGCGCCCACCGTTCCATTCACTTCATTCAACAGGGTGGACTCACCTGCTCATCCCAGGGTTCAAATCAGGGAAAGGGAGTGCGTGACTCTTAAAACTTTGGGGGGGCACAATGGCCAGGTGAGTCACGCCTGTCTCCCAGCACTCAAGGAGGCCAAGATGGGATGATGGCCAGATCCCAGGAACTTGAGACCAGGCTGGCAACCATAGTAAACTCCCATCTCTACCTGAAGCAAAACCCAAGAAAACTTGGGTGAAGGCAGGCCTCACCAGGAGGATCTCCTCTGACCCAGAGATCAAGACCAGGCAGGAAGACCAGGGTGTCAACAAAATGGAAAGCCTGTAATTGCAGCAGTTTGTGAGGCCCAGGCCAAGAGGATGCCCCAAGTTGGTAGGTTTGAGAGTAGTCTGGGCAACCTAGTGAGAAAAGAAAAGAAAAGAAAGAAAGAAAGAAGGAAAGAAAGAAAGAAAGAAAGAAAGAAAGAAAGAAAGAAAGAAGGAAGGAAAGAAGG
>NW_007258889.1:764642-778301 GCF_000164805.1 Carlito syrichta | reverse complement strand
AAAAAAAAAAAAAAGAAAAAAAAAAAATGCTTTCCCTGTAGCCACAAAGGACACATCACTGACAAAACAATAAGAAGTAGTGACTATGTTTTCCAATTATCAGTCTATTGCTGCTCACCTGCAGGCACACCCTGCACTGCCTGCTCTAAGACAATAGAGATGAACCCTGTGAATATCTGTCCTTTACCAGCTGGCGTCATGTTAAGCTTTGCCAATAGAAAGGACTGGAGTAAGAAGATGTTTCTCTTCTTGGTTCGGTATCCTCCACCAGGCACAAGCAGCCTTTGCAGTGCCTGTGGCCCCCATGGTACAAAGCTTCCACAATAAGTGGCTTCCACAGTGTCCAATTCCCGAAGTGCCTGGCTCCCACACCACATGACTTGTTCACTGCCTGGATTCTGCAGCATAAATTGGCCAGTGGAACTCTGAAGCCAGTAGCATGTGGCATCTTCACAAGGGCAACTTCCTCCAGCACCTCAGAGGGCAAATTGCCAGTAAGTACACTAGCGTGACATCTCAGCAAAGCTGCTCTCCACTGTCCAGCAAGCCACAGTTGTGCCCTCGCCAACAAAATTCGGATTTTCAGCCTGAGGGTGGGGATGGGAAATTATCTTCCTATCTCAGACCTAGGAGCAGTGACTGATCCTGACTCTGTTAATCTTATTTTTTTTAGAGTTATCTTTTCCTCTTACTAGCTAGTCTCCCTTTACCTCAATCCTCTGAAATAGTTAATAATTCTTTATATGAAATGTCCCCTGTGCAAATTAATATGCATCACCTCCCTCCTGGTTGGACAGACTGATAAAGAGTTGATACTGGGAGTGGTGCCAGGAAACAGAGCTGCAAAAATAGGATTGGGTGGTTGACTTGGTTATGCCCATGGACTTGAGCACAGTGCTGGGATTCCTGCCAGTGGGAAATGGGATGGAAGTCATCCATGGCATTTGGCAGCATCACAACTCATCAAGCCATCACCTGTGACTAATTGTGATGAGGTGACAACCAAATCAAGTGCCCTAGGAGCCAAGTGGCCGCTTGACCATGACAGCTACAATGATGACCTTAAGCACTGTGGGGTGGGGTGGGTTCTTTTGGGGGCTTTTGAATTCTTACAGAAAGCAAGTTTTAGGCTCAGACCATTTAACTCTCAAGTCAAGCCACTGTCTAGAGTTTCCATAGCAACACTACTATCTCTTGTAACATCAGGACTGAGATTGCTGAAAGTCAAACATAGCATTTAATTGTGTGGGAGTCACTCAGAGCCTCCCTTACAGTGGAAGTAAGTAACTGGTCCTCCACTGTCTGGGAAGATTAAGACTTTCTCTTACTGAAAACCCTGTGATAACTTCACCTGGACAGGCTTGAAAGAGGATGCTTGCCCTCCTCAAAATTCACCACAACCACCACTGTTGCCACTAGACTCCTAACTGGGATCAGACCCCCGCAAGCTTTAGGAGGATGGAAATACGCTGTAATCTGGGAGAAAATAGCTTACACACACAAGAATTGCAAGACTTTACTCATGCATTTCAGTAGAAACCTGCGGAACACACAGAGGGTGTCAAAAATGTATACACATTTTAAGAAAAGAAAAAAACTGCATTAAAATGGTAATAATATATACTGATAACAAAAGGTGAATACAAGTCACATTTGACTTCTGCAGTTACAAGAGGTGCTCAGAGTGGTAACCATCAGTATCCAGACACTTCTGATTGTGGTGAACTACCATAGGACTTGTTGCTGTGTGAGGCCTCCCAGATCTTCTCTAGTGTTCATCATACACAATAAGTACCATGTGTCTCAAACTTATCACAAGTGCATGCAATTGTTGGGTGTGTTGGAGGTTCTGCTGCATACTCACGCCTCCATTGTCATTGTACTTCCACAACATTCTCAAATTTCAAATACCACTTCAAAATGGTCTTGTACTCCTCGAACGACAACCATGCTTTCACTATTTTGTTTGACTGCCCTGCCTGTCACATGGTGATGCTAGCATTTAATTAATGCCATCTTTTGAGCAGACGTCATACTACACATTGCTACCATCATTCAATTCAACTTTGAATGGTAATACATAGATAACATCGTTTAAAATGTGTGTATGTTTTTTGGCACCCCTGCATATGAAAATGAGGTTTTGAAGACCAAGACCAAAGAAGGAAGAATAGAGCACCAGACTAAGCCAAATGTATTGGTGGTTGCCCTTACTTGATATTCTAGATTTGTCACATTTAATCATACAGCTGGAGATGACTAAAATAGCTTGTTAAATTGATTGAAACTTGGACTTGACAGTGGTCTACACTTAATGAGGTTGAGATGCCAGAACATCTCTAGTAAGATGCAGAGGGGAGAGACCAAAGGCCCAAAGAGACAGAATGTTGGACTGGATTTATCATGTGCAACCTGCACTCCCACCTCCCAACGATGCTCCACAAAAAGCCCAGAAGACACTCCATTTGTTGAGAAATATATCCACAAAGGGAGCACCTTTGTCCTTGAAAACCTTTGTAATCGTTAACTCTCCATGGTAGGCCAGATACGATAATAGAGGATGCCACCATTAAGACGGACTCCCTTGTTTCAAGGACGATAAAGGGATCCCACAGTGGTGGAGGCTATATAGCAGCACTTACCCACCCCAAAAGACAAGATGTGCACATCTGTAAATGACAACAGGAACATACTGACTGTTGAAATGTCTTACCCTGCAGGGCTCTTTGGGAGTGGTTTATCGATCACAGGGCTCCTAGTAGCAAAATATATGGGTGGCCTCTTAAGGTATCACCTGATCTACTTAACACAAAGTCAGGGTCTGGTAGCCAGAAACCGACCTGAGTTTCCATGAGAAACAGCCGCAGCCTTTCATGCAGTTTTCGACCTAAATCATTCCACAGAGCTCCTGGTTGAAGGAGTGGCTGGATTCCCCTTGAGGAAGAACCCTGTACCATTGCAGCAGGAACGCACCATAAATCTTCTTCTAAGATTTCCCCAAAGGAAAATAAATCCCTGTTGATCCTGGATGTTAGGTCCCTGTCTGATACATAATTGGCAAATATTTTTTTCCTATTCTGTGGATTGTCTCCCCATCCTCTTGATGCCAGGAGAGGGAGGAGAGAGGGCATGTGATATCACAAAAGGTGCCTGTTCCTAAACCAGGGGAAGTGAGGAACAGTTGGAGGCCCAAATTTCACCCACATGTAGACTACTCATGTACCTAATCCTGACTTGTACCTCACATCTCAATAACAAAATAAACAGAAAAAGAAGAAAAGAAATCCAACCATTAAAAAAATATGTTTAGGATCAATATCTAAACACTAGCAATATCAAACTCAGTCAGACGTTCCCTTCAACTAATTGTTTTTACAACTGTCTCTTAAAATGTCAAAAACACAGCCACTAAACAAACTGCCAAGAAAAAAATTCTAAAAATTTTTATTTTATTTAAATTGACCATTAGGTGACTTGATTGTTAAAATCTGTCTGGAGTGAATCAACCCTAAGCTATCCTCCAGGGCCAGTATGTCATGTTTATTTTAACCTATGACTTTCCTGAACCATTTCTGTTGTTGGCTTCCCAAGTCTATTCACTATGGGGAAACTGAGGCCACTCAGATCAAAGGAGCTCTTGGTGGTGAAAAATCTAGAAGCCAGTGAACTGTTTGTCCTTACTCCCTTCCGGCTTGAGCATCTATCATTCTAGACACCTGTTACCCTTGCAGACTAGTGCACACCTACTGACTTAGAAGGCCCAAAGTCGCTGTTTTCAGATGTGACTGGAAGGAAATCTGCATGGGGTGTACACAGGAATGAAAGCCAGAAGTCTTATTCGTTACATTTAACCAGTCATATATTTTATTAGCAATTGGCAGCAATGGTGTCTTCTGCAAGACCAGGCAACATCAAAAGAAAAAAAAAACAAGAGAGAGTTTTGAAGTGAAATGAATTGACAACATGCAAGCTACAGTGTGGACCATGCTTGCTAAGAGGTTATCCTTGGTTAAGAAGGATCTCTTGATGGCCACACAAGTCCCCTGGTCAACACCTGGAAGGGATGTGGGGCTGGACTCTGGGCGAAGTGAGAAGGCAGGCTGGATTTGTGCTTGGTTGCAGGCAGGCAACCACGGGGTGGCCGTGCATTTGTAAACAGCTGCAGACCCTCAGAGGAGGCGTGACGAGTGCTCCATCAACCAAATGGTGCCTTACAGAAGCTGGACTCCTAGCTGGGTTGGCAGCAAGTTGGCAAGCCATTGGAGCCACCACTGGATGATTTGCTCAGACCTGTCACACAGCAAGCTGATGGGCAGGAAGAGGATTTGCAGCCACTTTGGTTACAGGAATTGGGTCCGTCACAAGCTGGTTGACCAGAAAGTACAGTGGCACAGGAAGCTGGTCTGTAGTTAGCTGCAGGCAGGCCGATGAAGCCAAGGTTAGGAGCTGGTTGGGTGTGAAGTAGATGGCAAGAGGAAGGTACGCAGCAAGCAGGACTGCAAGAGCTGAACACACAAGTCGATGGCTGACAGGGAACGGGTATGCAGGGAACTAGTTGACACGGCTTGAAAATGTAGCAGATGGGTTGATAACAAGTTGATTTCCAGGGTTGGCCTTCACCCCTGACTGGTTGACATGAACCTCCTTGGCAGCAAGCTGGTTGGCATGGACTAGCTGCACAGATGATTGGTGGGCAAGAGGTTTCAGGGCAGGAAGTCACTTCAGAGCAGGATGGCTGGCAGGATCCAGCATCACAGCAGACTGATTGGCCACGAGCCTCCTGACATGATCCAGATATGCAGACAGGTTCCTGGCAGGAACTTTGTGGGCCAGGACTGGCATCGCAGCCCTTTGCCTGACGACCAGCAGATTCCAAGCAGAATGGCTGGCACAAGCCTACAATATGAGGAGATTGACCGGTGCCGGCTTTGCGGGAACACATGGGCTGGCAAACAAAACCCACACAAGAATTTGCTGAAAGACAGGCAGACTGACATGAAGCAGGCTCACAGCCACTAGGGGTGCCGCTGGATGGCTGGTAATTTCCTCGGCATGTGACCAGTTGCCACGTTCTGCTCTGGCAGGAACTGGGCAAACAGATAGCACATCGGAAGCTGTCTCCAGTCGGGCAGGTGGAGATGGTAGGCACAGTTGGAATGACGGTGGCATTTCCAGGGCAACAGCTGTTGGCCATGGTGCTCGTGCTGACCTTGCTGGGAAGTTGCAAACTCAGTATACCTGAGTCTGAAAGACATCCAATACATAGGGGCTTTTATAGCCCTTCATGAGGGGTGTTGGCATGACATATAGCATCTTTTCTTGTTATTGTTTTTACTCATTTGCATGCAAACCTCTGATTACCAGGCTCCAGGAGCCTGAGAGATGTTGTCCCAACTTTGAAAATGTGTCTGTTGAGTTGGGATTTGTTGACACTTCTCCTGCTGTGGGATGAGCTGTCTCCTTTACAGGTTGTTCTCCAGCCTTTTCTGGCACTAACCTCTCATCAGGAGGCCTCTGAGAAGCCAAAACTACCCTGCTCTCCCTCTAGGAATGCAGCCCTGAGGAAATGAAGCCCTGACCCAGTTGGGGGAGGGAGTGTCAGAGACTGGGGAAAAGAAAATTAGGCAGTAGAACCCAAGGACACTTAAGTGCCTCCACCCCTTTCTAGAACATTCCCACTTGGCTTTCCAGAAACTCAACTTTACTAGTACTGTTATACATAATAACAATAGAAATGGCTCTCATTTACTGCATGCTTACTATAGACCAAGACCTTGACAGTGGTTTTCATTGACTCTTCACAATGACCTCAGTTAGTAAGTATAGCTGTCATTGCTATATTAGAAGTGGCAAAAACTAAATATCAAATAAAACCTAAATAAGATTTAAAACAAAGTTAAGATTAAAATGTAAAACTTCAAGCTTCTGCAAAGCCAAAGAAACCATCAAGAGAGCAGGGAGACAGCCTACAGACTGGGAAAAAGTATTTGCCAACTCTAGGTCTGACAAAGGTTTAACATCCTGGATCTACAAGGAACTGAAACGTACTGAAAAGAAGAAAACAAACAACCCCATTATAAAATGGGCAAAAGACATGAACAGACACTTCACAAAAGAAGACATTCGAGCAGCCAACAAACACATGAAGAAATGCTCAACCTCACTAATCATCAGGAAGATGCAAATCAAAACCACACTGAGATACCACCTAACTCCAGTCAGAATGGCAATTATCAACAACTCAAAAAATAACAGCTGCTGGAGAGGGTGTGGTGAAAAGGGAACACTTCTACACTGTTGGTGGGAGTGTAAACTAGTGCAACCTCTGTGGAAAGCAGTGTGGTGATTCCTAAAAGCTCTAAAAATTGACCTTCCATATGACCCTGCAATCCCCCTACTGGGAATATACCCTGAAGAACACAAATCACTCTATAAAAAAGATACCTGCACATGTATGTTTATCGCAGCATTGTTCACAATAGCAAGAACCTGGAAACAACCATGCTGCCCATCAAAAGAGGACTGGATTAAAAAAATGTGGTACATATACACGATGGAATACTACGCAGCCATAAAAAAGAACAAAATCATGAATTTCGCTGCAACCTGGATGGAACTAGAGTCTATAATACTGAGTGACCTCTCACAAAAACAAAAATCCGAATATCACATGTTCTCACTCATATAATGGACCTTGAACATCCAATGCAATACTATGAGAAAATGACTGATGGTACTGGGAAACTATGGGGGGGAGGGGGATGGGATTAACAGTAGCAAATATCTGTCGGGGGATGAGAAAACACTTCTTATCTACAGGGTGCCTGAATGAAACGTCATTGTACACCTAACCCTTAACTGTACCCCACAAAACCATAGTAAAAAATACTGATTAATGAAAAAAAAAATGTAAAACTTCATTGACTTTTTTTGGAAAATTAAAAATCTGTCCAAATTGGCTCCTCTCAAGAAGAAAGCAAGAGGAAAAAAAGGAGGGAGGGAGGGAGGGAGGAAATGAAAGGAAAGGAAAGAAAGTAAAGGAGAAAAGCATAAGTCCCAGCCTGGCCAACATAGTGAAATCTCATCTCTATAAAAAACCAAAAACTTAGCCGGGCATGGTGGCACACACCTGTAGTCCCAGTAGCTACTCAGGAGGCTGAGGCAGAAGGATCGCCTGAACCCCAGAGGTCGAGGCAGCAGTGAGCCGTGATCATGCCTCTGCACTCCAGCCTGAGTGGCACAGTGAGACCCTGACTTAAGAGTAAAAAAAAAAAGCAGAAGTGGCAAAACCAACTCAGATAGTTTAAATCATGTTCCCCAAATTATGCAAGTGATAAGGGGTAGAAACAAGATTCAAGCCTAGCTTTGGCGGACCCTAAGCCCCCAATCTTGACCACTTGTTAGACCTCCTGACTTTGGGAGATGTGGGGGGAGCTCTAACAGGGTTGACAAAGGTTGCTGTGTGTACCCAGCACAACCCCATGAGCAACTTGCACAGGCCCCATACTGGGTTCCTCTGCCCACTCCAGTGACCATCATCATCAGCAAGACCAAACTGGTATAAGTACTTCCCTCTACTTATCTTCATTCCAAAAGACAGTGTTTTCATTTGGAAATTTTTTAAACTGCAAAATATTTCATCAGAAAGGATAAAACTCATACAGTGGAGTCAACAGCACATGAATCCTAAAAATACAAAATCACAGCAACCAGAAGTGATGAAAGATGTCACTGCAAAGTGGTTTTAGCATCAAACCGACGCCTTCCGAGAGGAGTTCATGAGGGGTTTTCCTGACTCTTCTTTTTTTCTTCTGGGCTTGTCCTGGCTCAGCATCACCCGCTCACATCCTGGCCTGGTCTGTGCTGGAGGCGTGTGATGGAGTGGGAAGATCATGGCTGTGGAACCAGACAGGGCTAGCCTTAATTTCCGGTTCCACCCCTCACTCACTCTGCTGGACACGTTCAATAATTACCCAAGTCTTTCAAGGTACTGAGGTTTTATCAACTGCATTGCTGTTTCTTGAGGTGTTTTTATCTTTTTTTTTTTTTTTGGTTGTCTCAAAAATTATTAAAAATACTGGAAATCCTGGGAGATGCTTTGCAAAGTGCCACCTACAAAGTGCCTTCTCCTTGGTACCCTCCTCACCCTCATTTTACAAAGAAGAGAAACTTTTCTGATCAGAGCAGTGTCTGAAAAACCTTCACCTTTGTCACTGAAATGCCTCCTTCCCTGCCAATGGTTTCCATGTCACATCACGGATCACTTATTTTGCCCTCCTTCTTGTCTCTATTCATGATGGCATCTTTCAAGGAGTAGGGACCCTGAATACTTACACCCCAAAGATCTCCATCGCCCAAGAGGAAATGCTTTTTGTCTTACCGAATAAGTCAGTCAAAATGGGAACATGAATACATTGAGAAACCACATTAATGTCCATGTGAAAAAAGGTGCCAATATCATGTAGCAGTTTTATAGTTTTAAAGCAATCCATTTTTACAGCCATTTTTCTCTAAGTGTTTCTGCTCTTGTTTCCTCTTTAAGAAAACTCTCAACAGAGAGAACATTCATTTTCCTGTGGTTCAAGATGCTAAAGATACCTAGTGTGTCACCAAAGCCATTTTGTAACCACATCAAGAAATATGGTGAGTCATTAAAAAAAAGATAGGCATTGGAAAGATCTGTGTTTAAGTCATTTGTATATAACTTGCTAGCTGTGACAATCCTGAATTTTGTTTATCACTCCTTTTATATTATATATTATATATATGTATGTGTGTGTGCATGTATACTCATACATATGAATGTGTGTGGTTTTTGAAATGTAGATACTATAAATATAATCTATAAAATAATCTATAAATATTGATAAAGATATATGATTTTCTGGAGCCTCTTTATATCAATTAACACTATGTTAGGGGTTCATCCATTATGTTGTTTCATGTAACTATTGACCAGTCATTTTCACTGTAGAATAATATTCCAATGTGTAGAATAATATTCCAATGTGTGAATATACCACAATTTACTTGTCTGTTGACCCTGGGTTGGCAGGAACCAGGCACAGTGCAGACAGCTGAACAGCAGCTGGGCTCATGGACGACTGACTGGCAGCAGCTGGGCACAGAGAATTGGTGGGCAGGAAGTAGCCTCACAGCACCGGGTTGGCAGCAGCTGCTCACAGAACAAGAAGGCTCACACATGACAGGCTCACAGCACAGGGGTTGGGTGCAGCTGCTCACAGGAACAAGAAGGCTCATATTTGGATTATTTGTCCTTCAGCTTCTTTATCTTATATAGAGAGGAGAAAATAAGAAAGAAGAAATCTTACCTCTCAGAATTGCTATGATTTACATAAAACAAGTCTAGTGGTTGGCACCGAGGTTCAAAACCCTGACCAACTTCTCCCTTATCTCTAGAAGGAGACAGAGATAAAGACAAGTGGCCTGATGAGACAGTAACTCCAACACCAATGAACAGGATGAATTTTGCTTTTGACCTCAGTGGCTTTCCAACAGTGGCAATTTTTGGACTCTCAGGGGATGTTTGACAATGTCTGGAGATACTTGTGGTCCTTTGAGTGTAATGTTCAAGGGATGCAACTGGCACCTAGTTAGTAAGAGCCAGAGATGCTGCTTAGCATCCCACAATGCACAAGACAGCCCCCACAACAAAGAATTACCCATCCCAAAACATCAGCAGTACCAAATTTGAGAACCCCTGGCCTACCCCTCACTGTGTTTGTGATGCCCCGAGCTGCACCTTGAGGACAAGGGATAACCTTTCATTCTGTGCACTAAGTGTAGGAGGTGACTGCTTTGAAGAGACTTTTCTTGGAGATTGTTAAGAGGACATGTACAGAGCTTACCCAAAAAATGCCTTGTAGGAACCCAAACAACATAAGGAAAATTCTCATTCAAAAAGTCTAGGCTATCCAACATGCCTATTGAAAATATGATTCCCACTTGTTTTTATCCCACTGTGGACCCCAAAGCCATTGTCCTCCTTTCTATATGGTCTATATCTATATCCATGGTCTATATCTAGGACCATGTTCCTCCATTGAGTTCTCCACTCCAGGGCCAGAGGGATATTCCAAAAGCCAGTGCTCTCCTGGTCACTGCCCTGCATACAGTCCTTGATGCCCTCTTGTCAGCACTGCACCAAAACCAAGTCCCTCTGTCTAGCATACAAGGCCCAACATGGGCCAGTCACTGTGTGCTATCTGACCTCAGGGCTCATTACTTTTCTGAGGACAACTCTGCCCAAACATTGTCTAATGAGCAGCTTGTGCTCATTCATTTGAACATGTTTCCTCTGCCTAGAAAGCTCTTCCTTCTCTATTTGTAACTGGTTAATTCCTACTTCTGACTAAAGACTCAGTGGCAACATCACATTCCCCGAGCATTCTTTCCTGGTTCCCAACATGCCCTGCCAAGTTCACAGTGCCTTGTGCTCCAAGTACTTAGCACAGAGGAATGTAATAATTGTCTCATTGCTTATCTGTGTCCCTTCCAGAGAGTGAGCTTCTTGAGAGCAGGGACTGAGACATTTTTTTCTTCATTTGATTCCTAGAGCCTAACACAGTCCTTGGCACCAAACAGCTATCTAATGATATTTGTTGGGTGGATGCATGGATGGATGGATGGATGGATGGATGGATGGATGGATGGATGGATGGATGGATGGATGGGTGGGTGGGTGGATGGATGGATGGATGGGCAGGCAGATGGGTGGATGGGTGAATGAGCGGGTGGATGGGTGGGAGGGTGGGTGGACAGAGGGATGGAGACATGGAGGGACAGAGGGAAAGAAAGATGGATGGATGGATGGATGGATGGATGGATGGATGGACAGATTGGTGGATGAATAGGTGGATGAGTGGACAGATGGGTGGATGGTGAATGGAAGAAAGGAGAGAGAAAGGGATGAAGGGAGGAAGATGCTCTCAAAGATGAAGCAAGCCACTGATGAGATTTTGGCATTAACAGGGGAGCAATGAGAACACATGTCACTTCAACTTAGCCACTTTTATTGGACAGTTAAATGTTTTTTACCACATTGAAGAAGTTCCCCCAAGGAACACAAGCATACACAGTGAGGGAGTACATACATGAAGACAGAAAAAAAAATTATGCCAGAAGAGAGACTGGAGAGGTTGTGGCAAAGTGGCTCTCCATGGCTTAACATTAGCAGAAGACAGGAACCCGGGATGTCCCCCTCCCAAAGCCCAGTAGACCTTCATTTGGACCTGAGGTACTGACATTTCTGAAGAGTTCTTGGAAGCATAAGCAGTGGACGAGTAACAGTGCAGAAAGAAAAACTCCTAGCTAAGTCATCATGAGCTTGGAAAGGACAGTTGAATGTCCTCTCTAGCTGGTAGATTGCTTTATAGGCATTAGGGAGCTGAGGCCGGTTCAGCAGTTGGCAGGCTTGCTGGCAGCAAGCTCACGGGTGGCTGGGCTGATGGGTTTGGCCTCAGAGGGCTGGCAGGGTCCCTCCTCTGAGACTTCTGCCTTGCAGGGGCTTGAGTCGGTGCAATCCAGCTGGCCTGAAGTGGACTTTTTGCAATCCCGTTTGCAAGCATTGGACTCAGCACAAGGCTGGTGGGAGCAGACAGGGCGGTAGGAGCAGGAAGTGAGGCAGGCCGGGCGGCGCAGGATGGAATAGCACGGGCGGTAGCTGGCAGGACGGTAGGAGATGGATGTCACGTACGGCTGACGGTAGGTGATGAGCCCAGAGCAGACAGGGCGGCAGATGGGACGGCAAATTGGGCGATAAGAAACCGCAGCACTGCAAGGCTGTTTACAGGAACTAGGTATGTAGAAGGTCCGAGGGGGTGTTGGGCGGCAGATGGCTGATGCAGAAGACCCTGGACGGCAGCAGAGAGGTCGGCAGGAGGTAGGTGGGCAGGAAACTGGCTCGGGGCAGACAGAAGGACAGCGCTTGACTACATAGCAGGTAGGTTGGCACGGGCTGGACACACAGACTGCTGGGGAGCAGGAGCTGGGCTCAGAGCAGAGGGGTTGGCAGACACTGGAGATGCAACAAGAGGGCTCTTGGCAAGTGCTGGGGATGCAGGGTGGCTCGCAAGGACTCTGGACACAGCAGACAGGGCGGAGACAAATGGGCTCACAGACCAGAGCCACACAGGCAGCTGGCTGGCAGACGCTGGGCTCAGAGCAAGGTGGCTCACAAGGACTGGGGTCACAGCAGACAGCCTGGCAACTACTGTCCACAGGGCAGACAGAGGGACAGCAGCTGGGCGTCGGGCACACCGGCTGACAGCAAGTGGGCTCACAGACCATGGGTTGGCAGGAACTAGGCACAGTGCAGACAGTTGAACAGCAGCTGGGCTCACAGACGACTGGCTGGCAGCAGCTGGGCACACAGAGAACTGGTTGGCAGGAAGTGGCCTCACAGCACACGGGTTGGCAGCAGCTGTTCACGGAACAAGAAGGCTCACACATGACAGGCTCACAGCACACAGTTTGGGTGCAGCTATTCACGGAACAGGAAGGCTCACAGATGGTGGTCTCGCAGCACACGGGCTGGGCGCAGCTACTCATGGAACAAGAAGGCTCACAGATGGTGCTCTCGCAGCACATGGGTTGGGCACAGCTGCTCATGGGACAGCAGGGCTGGCAGCACTGTGGACCACAGCTCGATGACCCGCAGCTATCTTGACAAGTCACCAGCTGCCACGTCTGGCTCCGGCAGGAGCTGGGCAGGCACACAGGCCCTCCACAGCTCACCTCAGTGGAGCAGAGAGAGATCGCTGGCACGGAGGGGCATTTTCTAGCATAGCAACTGGCAGACATGGTGGAGGTGCCTGTGTGTCCTTGTGGGAGCCGAGAGGTCGCTGCCTGACTGTGACAGCTCCCCGAGGCCCTCACTTTTATACTCCCTCCCTGTTTGAGGCTCCTGCTTCTTTTCCTTATTGCTGTTTGGGCCATTTGGCAGGGGAACATCTTATTATACCAACGTTTGTTGACCTGGAGGCTGTTTATCTACCCATAAAGAAGCTGTTTATTTATTAACATACTAAATTTGGAATCCTCTGAGCTACAGGTAGTGTTGAAATAAGCATCCTCACCTCCAAGCTGGACGCTCTATATTTCTGAGCATCATAACAGGGAAAGAAGAATGAAACTTATCATGCATCCACCTGGTTTTCTGTGTGTGACCCTGGGCTGGGCACAGGGGATGCCGCATACAGAAGACCTTCTAGCCCATTCTCTTGGATCTCACTGTCTAGTGGGCAGGCAAATTCGCTGCAATGCGATGATGAGTTCAACAACAGACATACAGGACCAGTAGAGAGGAGCAGTGAGGAAGGCAGTTGGGAGTGGGGAACGTCCTGGCTGAATTTTTGTTCGTTTTTTTAAAGAAAATGTCTGCGCTTATTTTTATTTTTAAATTTTTTTTTATTTTAAAGATGTGAGGTACCATTCAGAATTAGGTATGCAACTGATGATTGTACAAGTAAAATTTGGGTCTCCCTTTGGTCCCCACGTTGCCTAGTTTGAGATCACATACCCCTGTTGATGCTACATGTCCCCCCTCCCTCCCCTGGCAGCATCCTGCTACTGCCAACTCCTTTCTTTCTTTCTTTTTTTTTTTTTTTTGAGTTGGAGTCTCACTCTGTCACCCAGACT
>NW_007258889.1:749479-764398 GCF_000164805.1 Carlito syrichta | reverse complement strand
CAGGGTCCGCTTATGAGCGAGAACATGTGGTACTCAGTTCTTTGTTTCTGTGATAGATCACTGAGTATGATAGACTCTAAATCCATCCAAGTTACTATGAAGTCCAAATTTTCTTCTTTTTTATGGCTGTGTAATATTCCATTGTGTGTATGTACCACATGTTTCTTATCCAGTCCAGCTTCAATGGGCAGCACAGTTGGTTTCATGTTTTTACTGTTGTGAATAGTGCTGCAATAAACATGAGTGTGCAGGTATCTTTTCTGTAAAGTGATTTAAGTTACTCTGGGTATATTCTCAGAAGGGGGATTACTGGGTCGTATGGAAGGTCAATTTCTAGTTCTTTTAGGAATCCGGGCTGGATTTTAAATGACACACCTTATATCCTTGATAGTCCCCAAAGCTATCAGCAATCCCATGAGGAGGGGTTCATCATCTCCATTAGTGATGAAGAAATGAGGGCAGAGGGTCAGAAAGTCTCAGCTACTTGATGAAGATCACACACTGTCCTTCATCCTCACCAACCTGTCCAGATCAACCTTTCCCAGGAGACTTCATCAAAGTCACACATCACGGCTGAGCCCACTGCCGCCTTCCAGCCTGTTCCAGCAGCCCTGCCCTGGGACATTTGCTCGACCTGTTCCTGGAAAGCACATGACCCAGCCTCTCTGCTCCTCCTCCTTGCCTTTGGAGATTTGGGAAGATCTTAAAAATAAAAAGCAGAAATAAAATTCCTCCAAGACCCAAAGGGGAAAGAGGAAAAACAAGAGGTCATGGGATGGATTCCTTGGCTTGTCTCAACGACATTGTGAACAAGAGATCTAGTTTGGCTACTGCTTAGGGCAGATGAGGGTTAAAGTGGACCTCAGGCCTCTAAACATCCTTGCCCAGTGTGGGCCTGCCCTCCCTGCACCATGCATTGTTGTCATCAATGCAAAAGGCAGGCTCTCCCTTGGAAGAGAAAAGCCATTGTGCCATCCATTTATCCTCCCTTTACTCATTAATTCTTGCAATCGTTGACTCTATTTCTCCTTCATTCATTCATTCAACTCAGCCAACAGTGGATTCTGTATGAGGGATGCTGAAAGCATCAATGGCAATTTTGGCCTCAAGGGTCCCAAGTCTAGAAAAAAGGTAGATACATCCATGAGCAATTATGGCACAGCATCCAAGTGCTAAGAAAGAAGGGTGCACAGGGTCTCTGGCGAAACATGGAAGAGACACTGATGTGGTTTGGGGGAAACTAAGGAAGCCTTCTCAAGTTATGAAGGCTCAAAGATGGAGGATGAACAGGGCTGGCAGAGGCAGGAAAGGGAAGGAGCTGTGAAGGTCAAAGACAAAAGACACAAGAGCACAGAGAATTCTAGAAGCAGTCAATGACTCCACGTAGCCAGGATGAAAAGCACAAAGGGACAGTGATGAGACTGGAGGGACTCCCAGACACCCAATCATAAGAGATCTTGCAGACCATGATTAAGAAGTGGGATTTAAAAGAACTGAGTACCATAAGGCTTCTGGGTAATTGCCCCAGATCCCTAATAGTCTCCCCACTTCCAGGCCAGCCGTCACCCTCCCTTCTCCACAGCCAGAGAGGCCTTTCCAAAGGGTAAACCCAATCAAGTTACTCCTCCACTTATGTTCTCACTCATAAGTGGACCCTGAATAGCTATCATAATACTACATGAAAGGGATTGGCAGTAGCGGGACATTGCCGGGGTTGGGGCGAGGGGGACATATAATGTCAGTAAGGGTATCTGATCCCAAACCAGGTGAAGTGAAGACCAATGAGAGTCCTAAACTTTACCTGTGTGATAACCACTTATGTATCTAACCCTGAATTGTACCCTGCCTCTTTAAAATTAAATAATAATAATAATAATAATTTACTGAGTATTTCTAACACAAAGAAATAATAAATGCTTGTGGTGATGGATATATCAATACCTTGATTTGATCGTTATACATTGGTATGCCTGTATCAAAATGCACATATATGCCATAAACATGTATAACTTTTATGTATCAATAATATATAATATTAAAAATATTTTAACAGTTTAAAGAAGTATTTTTAAAAAGAAGTGGGATTCTCTCACGATTCCTGGGGGTTTAAGCGGAGGAGTAACTTGATTGGGTTTGCCCTTTGGAAAGGCCTCTCTGGCTGTGGAGAAGGGAGGGTGACAGCTGACCTGGAAGTGGGGAGACTATTAGGGGTCTGGAGCAATTACCCAGAAGCCTTATGGTGACAACGCAAGCTGGGCAATGTCTTGGGACTGGAGCAATAAAAGAGGTTTTACACGTCTTAGTGGTTGGAGAAGGAAGATTAGGAACATAGAGTGCCACTCTTTTATGCATGGTTCTCAAGCAGTGAGGAAGAGGAGCTTGGTACAGCCCTGCAGAGGGGGAGGCAGAGGAGCCCCCAAGACCCCGCTCCCTGCCCTTCCTGGCTCCTCTCCTCCCTACCCACTTCTCTTCCTCAGCTAAACTAGCAACGAAATTCCAGATAGAGATAGTCTTCCTCGTGAAGAAATCTCTCATAAATTCTCTTAGCTGAGAAACCTACACAGCCTCATTGTTATGCTAGAATGTCATCTCCTCAAAGAATCCCTCCCCACTAAATGAAAGAGCGGCTCTTTCTGGAGCCTGTTTCTACTTTCTTCTTTGTAGGTCTTCTCACCACTTGACATCATATACAAGTAAGCACCATGAGGGCAAGGACCATGTCTAGTCGCTGATGTATACCCACTACCCAGAGCAGTGCCTGACATATAAAAGGCACACAATTAATATTTGTTGAGTGGATAAATGATAACCTCTGTGGATAGCTAAGAAGGGAAACCCTTTATCAGTAATTCAAAGAAATCACTACCTCTACTCGTGCAACCAGGAGACATGACAATGAGCAATAGGGTACTCAGCTGCTCTGAATCATAGCTGCTCAATGCAGGCCCACTGACCTCTGGGAAAGTGTGACCCATTGGCAGCTCCTGCTCTGGCTTTGGCCTTGTCCTGGGTGTTAAAGGGCCAATCTCCAGGAGGCCAATTCCAGCCAGAGCAAAAATGACTCACATAGTAGAGTCTGAAACTGAACCAGGGCAGAGTCAAATCTAAGATTCTCTCTAAAAAAAGACACTGCTAGCACAGCTGCATGTGTAAATGAAAACACAATGTGCTACCACTATACACCTGCTAGAACAACTGGAAATAAAAAGACTGAAATATCAAGTGCTAACAAGGACTTGAGGACACTCAGGTATTGCAGGTTGGAATACAAAATGGCACAGCAACTTTGCAATACAAGTTGGTAGTTTCTTTTTAAAGTTAAACATTTGCTTACCATTTACCCAGCATCTAATTCCTAGATATTTATCCGAAATAAATGAAGACATATGTTTACACAAGAAATTATAAATGAATGTTCATAGCAACTTTATTCATAATAGCCAAAAAACTCAAAATGACCCAAATGCCCATCAGTAGGTGAAAGGTGGTACCTATAGAAACCTAAAAGAAACTTAGCTTATACTTAGTTTAGTCTTTTTTGCCTCCACAAAGCCATTAGAAAGCATTCAGACATTCTACTGCAGGCCAAGCTGCAGCCTACCCCAATCCCTCAGCAAATCTCTACCAGGTGTAAGACAAGGAAAAAGCCATAAAAATGAAAATAAGATCACCTTTGGTCAAGGAGTTTGTGGATTGCAAATGCCTAACAAGTCTCTTGCAGGAAAAACCCCATCGGGGCCCAAACCCCCAAGTTAGACTAATCAGTCTTTTGTGACCTGTGTGACACAGACAAACCCCACCATGGCAGCAATCATGTGCCTAACCCACCCATCTGCCTGCTGTCCATCACCTGATGTCAGTACCTGCACTTGCCTGCCCCTTCGTGATGACGTGGAGAAGACCACCACCCAATCACCTTAATGATCTTCCCCCATCAAGGGGAATTGTTAACAGGACTCAACCACAAGCAACCAGCGGCCATTGCCTTGCTAGACTCTGGTATGGCCATGTGCTCTCTGAGCTATGGCTGTCACCATGCTCCCTGACTTTGACCCCCTCTTCCACCTTGGGGAGGTGTATCTTCTCTCTCCCTTCTCTTTCTCTCTCTAATTTACTTTTAATAAACTATATTTTTAAATCTAACTTCTGTGCAATTCTTTACATCCTCCATGCAACTTTGAATTGCACCCCAGATGGCCACATGTAAGAAGTGATCTCTTTTTAAATAAATCTTTTCTTTCATCTCCTTGTGTTACTTTGTGTTACTTGGATCTCTGGTTACTAGCGTGGACCTTTGGCACACTGGCTCCAGCGGTGCTGTGCCCCCTCCAGACCCTTCAGACTAACAGTAGGCAAATATGTTTTTGATGTAGTTTATTCATACAGTGAAATACTATTCAAAAGAGAGAAACAAACTATTGATGCCTGCAACAACATGGTTGAATACCGAAAATGCTAGGCTAGGTGGAAAAGAGTTCACATCACATGGTTTCTTTTGTATGAAATTCTAGACTTGGTGAAATCTATAGTAACTTAAATTTCAGACTGATGATTGCCTGCCAGGGTCTAGGGAAGCAAAGATTGACTGCAAGGAGAAACTGGGGAGTTTGGAGGGTGATGGAAAATTTCATATCTTGAGTACAGTGGTGGTTACATAAGTATATTCAACTATCAAATCACATCAAACTGTATACCAAAAATGGGAACATTTTATTTTATGTAAATTCTATTTCTATAAAGTTGAATTATACAAACTGAAACAATAATATTTTTTTTGAGTTGGAGTCTCACTCTGTCGCCCAGACTGGAATGCAGTGGCTGCTCCCGGCCACTGCAACCTCGACCTGCTGGGCTCCAGCGATCCTTCTGCCTCAGCCTTCCAAGTAGCTGGAACTACAGGCAAATGCTACCACGTCTGGCTGATTTTTGATTTATTGTAGAGATGAGGTCTCACCAAGTTGCCCAGGTGGGTCTTGAACCCACGAGCTCAGGCAATCCACTCACCTCAGCCTCCCAAAGCAAGGGATTACAGGCTGAGCCACCGAGCCCAGCTTGAAACAATAATTTTAAAAAGACAATGCTGAGCACAGTGGCTCATGTTTGTTATCCCAGCACTTTGGGAGTCTGAAGCAGGAGAATTGCTTGAGTCCAGGAGTTCAAGACCAGTCTGGGCAACATAGAGAGGCCTTGCCTCTGCAAAAAATTTTTAAAAATTAATTGGGTGTGGTGGCACATGTCAGTATACCAGTTACCTTAGGAGGCTGAGGCAAAAGGATGGCCTGAGCCCAGGAGGTCAAGGCTGCAGTGAGGCATGCACTCTGGGCAACAAAATGAGACCTTAACTCAAAAAAAGACAAAAAAGTAAAATGAAATAGAAAAAAAATTAAGCCAAAAAAGTCAAAGCAGGATAATCCTAGTTTTATTAGTAAGAATATTGTTCTTCCAGGACAAGAGTAGAATTGGCTTTACTCCACACATAGCCTAAGATCACCTTCAGCAAGAGATTGCATCAACTGTCTGGAAATTTAACCTCCAGGTGGACCTACATAGCTCAGGCAGCCCCCGCCCCCCCAGCAGAGGCACACCGTTTGTCTCCTCCCTAGGACTCAGACAGTAGAAATGCAGCTGGTCCAGGACAAGAAAAGTGAGACTGGGCCAAGCACAGGACTGGAGGAAGAAACCGGCTGCCTCGAACGTCCTCAGCAGAACGTTCACAAGCTCTACCTCAGAAATTCCTTCCATTCAGAACCAAGCTCAAGTTACCAAAGCCCCCTCCTCTGATGCTGCCAGAAAGTTCCTACCAAGTCTGAAACCGTCCTGCAGAATCATCCTAGGAGAACTGCAGTACAGAAGAAGAAGCCTCTCAATCAGGATTAAATTTGGCGAGCATCAGCAGTTACCCAGGAGCTTTTGAAAACACAGGTCCCAGCTGGGCATGGTGGCTCATGCCTGTTACCCCAGCATTTTGGGAGGCCGAGGCAGGAGGATTGCTTGGGTCCAGGAGTTTGAGACCAGCCTGGGCAACATAGCAAGACCTTGTCTCTACAAAAAAAAAGAATCAAAAAATTATCTGGGCATGATGGCACACACCTGTAGTCCAGGCTACTCAGGAGGCTGAGGCGGAAGGATCACCTGAGCCATGGAGGTTGAAGCGGCAGTGAGCCATGATCATGCCACTGCACTCCAGCCTGGGCAACAGAGTAAGACCCTGACAAAACAAACAACATAGACCCTAAGTCACCCTAGGCCCTAGAGTTAATGGACCAAATCTCTAGTGGTGAAGCCTAAGGATCTGTCTTTTTAAAAACCTCCCAGGTGAATCTTATGCAGTGCAAGGAAGCGTCATCTATGTCTGCGGTTGCCAAACTTCAGTGCATAAGATTATCAGAGGTTTTTGTTAAAAACACAGATCCCTAGGAAACACCCCTGAGGATACAGATTCCGCATGTCTCAGGGAAGACCTGGAGTCTCCAGGTTTAACCAGCCCCCGGGTGATTGCAATCCACAAACCACATTTCGAAAACCCCAGAGTGGATGCCGGAGTACATTTTCCTAATGCAGTCTCCAGGAGCGGGGTCAAGGACGAGGCAAGAGAACTAATCAGGTGATGCCAGCATGCTCGAATTTATTAAGAGGTTAACAGAGAAGATGGATCCTTGCATCTCAAAAGCAGCAGAAAGCCAAGGAAGAGGCTCAATCCCAAAGACACCTTGAAGGAGAGGATGAATGCCTTAGAGAACAAGACATTTGACTTCGCGCAAATAAAGCCATGAGGATTCACCCTTGGAGCTCGGGGAATCACTCTGCAGGGACCCAGTTTTAATCTCTCGCCAGGATACGGCTCGTGTTCATGGTGCCTTGACACTCAAGGGTAGGTGCTGCAGAGCAAGCCCCCCCTCTCCAAATCACACAAGAGGCAGGACCCTGTCTGGGGGTGTGGAGGGTTCTGGAAACCAGGGAGTAGAGGAAGGCCTTCAGTGAGACTGCGTCCATGGTGGTGCGGGAAAAAGTCTTCATTTTGTGTCGCACACAGGTGTGGGCTGGCAGCACACAGGCCCACAGCACCCGGACCCACAGCAGCTTGATCCACAGCAGCTGCCTCCACAGCCTCCACAGCCTCCCCCGCAGCCACAGCAGCTCGATCCGCAGCCAGAGCCCCCACAGCCGGAGCCCCCGCAGCCGGAGCCCCCGCAGCCGGAGCCCCCACAGCCACAGCAGGACGCGCAGCAGGGCCCGCAGCAGCCGCAGCAGGACCCACAGCAGGCCGGCTGGCAGCAGCACTCCTCACAGCAGTTCTGGTCCTGAGCGCAACAGGTGAAGCAGTCCCCAGGGCAGCACCCCATGGTCCCGGCTGGTCAGGTCGCAGGTCGGGAGCGCGGCCGGAGTGCCCCAAGACTGCCCGTGGCCAGCCGGATGGCAGCTTTTATAGCCCCTCACCCGAGGGTGTCGGCACGAGGGACAGGATGTTGTCTTTGTTGTTATTTGTGCCAGTTTCCATAAGAACATCTCATTAACTGGCTGTTTATTTTCCAGCCCGGAGTACCTCAACTCATAAAAAAGCCCCACTCCTTCCAAGGGCTGTTTGTCCAGAGGGTAAAAATACGCCTTCGAAAGACCTGTCATCATGGCCAAACACGGGCCAGCCGTCATTTGACCAGGTTGAAGAGAGGAAGGGGAAGCCGGCTGCAGACTCTGCCTCTGGCATGAGGGGGCTCGTTTCCCACCTCCTCTCTGGTGACATGTTGGCAGTGGACCTGGTTTTCCATGGATGCTAATTCTGGAAAAACAGACGGCAACAGCTGGATGCCCTGTTCCCTCTGCTGCTGTGGAAGGTTCTGGCCACGCGGCTTCTCCCAGGTGGAACTGGCATCCTGCCCTGGACCATGTGACAAGGCAAATATTTGTGTGTGTGTGTGTGTGTGGTATGTGGAGTGTGCCACATGTCCGCGTGGGCTTGATTGGTGAGCATCAGTCATGAGTAATAACTGCCCTGTGAAATGGAGAAAGACTCGTCATAAAAGAGGCTGGAGAGCCACCTTCTGACTGGGCTGCACAGGGAACTGGATACTCACACTTCTCCCTGGATGGGTGGAAGAGCTGAGTTCAGAACCTGCTGCTCCCAACCCCAGGCCTTTCCTTGACATGAGAAGAAAGAGATGCAGGAGGAGGAGGAAGAGGAGAAGGAAAGAAGGAAGAAACGGAAAGAGGGAGGAAGGGAGGGAGATTGCTAAATACTCAACACTACATTAAAATGGGAACGTTGTGCACTTTTTTAAAAGAGCCCCAACCTTATAGACCATCTGGAAGAATGAATAATTGTCATACAAAACATCCAGCGAGTCATCTGAGGGAGTAAAATGCCTTTGGAGAGAAACTAGAATCCATTGAGAATTTGAGTCCTTGTGTGAATTCAGAGATGGGTCAAAAATGTCCATCTCTATGTTGGGCTTTGGTGTCTTGTCACCCTCTTAGAATGATCATGGCAGTCTGGAGACCACAGGCTCTGCCTCCTAGAGTACAGCATCCCGGGGCGGGGGAGGGCGGTGGGGGACAGAAGATGTGGATGGGGTGGGGATGGGGTTGAGGATCTGGATCAAGGACAAAGCCCCTCCCTTTCTGACTCCCTTTCCTTTTTTGATGGGCTACAGTACCACAGCCTCTAAGAAGGACCAGAAGAATTAAGGACAGGCTGGGGACTTGGGGGTGAGTGCTGTAGGCTGCTGGGTTCTGATATGAAACTCAGTACTTCACAGGATGGGGAAGTTTAGAGCAGGGAGAGACCAGTGAAAGACCATCTGGTCTAGGGTTTTACATCAGAATCACCTAGGATGGGGACTTTTATAAAATACAGACCCCCAAGCTGCACCCCAGTCCTAATGCTGAATCAGAGCATGTGTTCATGGGAGCTTAAGAAGCTGCAGTGTTTTAAGTTTCTCAGGTGACTCAGATTAGGTAAGGAAACACGATATAATTTAATAGCACTGTGGCCACTACCCCCAAGCACTTGTACTTTATTAAAAATGATACCAAGGTCCAGAGAGGACACATCAATGATAGACTGAACCCAAAACGAAAACGTTCAGCTTCCTGGTTGAGTGTTTCTTCCACCTCACCACATCCACAGAATGGGCGAGTATAATACAGACATGTCCACAGATGACACATCCTTGAGTTTGTTTATTTTATTTATTTATTTATTTGTTTGTTTGTTTGTTTTAACAATAGGCAGTCCCAGGGTAAAAGGTACCAAAGAGCATGAGGTGAAGTCTCTTTCATCCTTCAGCATTTCACCATCCAATTCTCCTGCCTCTTATCTACCCATCTCTGCTCCCACAATCACTTAGTCCCTCTGTACCCAAATTTCCTCATCTATAAAACAGAAATTAAAACAACAGTACCAATCTTGTAGGGCTGTTGTGACTAAATGAATGATCATATGCACATATTGAACACATAACAATAATTGGCCACATATACAGGGTGTGACGATTAAGTTCGTGAACTCATCCTAGAAAAAGTGCTACATACCTCATTGCTGAATATCACTCTGGTCACTTTGGAAGTATTCACTGGGAAGCTATGCACTGATGCCAGCACCTAGTTCACCCATCAAAACAATTGTGGAACTCTTTTTCTGGAATGGCCATCAGAGCCATCGTCGTATTGCCCTTGATGTCCTGATGACATCAAAATGTCTTCCTTTCGATGTTCCTTTATCTTCAGGGAAATAAAAAAGTCATTGGGGTGCCAGATCAGGTGAGTAGGGAGAGTGTTCCAATACAGTTATTTGTTTGCTGGCCAAAAACTCCCTCACAGACAGTGCCTTGTGAGCAGGTGCATTGTCATGATGTTGTTGGTAAAAAGTTCAGTTCATTTTCGTCTAACTTTTTCACACATCCCTTTCAGCACTCCCAAATAGTAAACTTGGTTAACTGTTTGTCCAGATGGTACAAATTGGTAATGAACAATCCCTCTCATATAGAAAAAGGTTAGCGACATTGCTTGGACTCTTAATTTGGACTGATGGAACTTTTTTGGTCATGAAGAATTGGCTGAATTCCATTGTGCACTTTGACACTTTGGTTCAGGGTCATATTAGAGCACTTACGTTTCATCGCCAGTGATAACATGGCCCAAAACATCATCTTGCCTCTCCAAAAGATTGTTCATCAGTAAGCTCCTTTAGGACCATTTTTGCACACACTTTTTCATGCCAAGATTTTCAGTTAAGATTTTCCTGACAGTTTCTCTATCAATGATTATTTGGTCTACTATGCTTCTCACAGTCAGTTGACAATTTTGACCCATAATTCAACAAACTTTTGCAATGTTTTCCTCAGTTACTGGCCATCCTGACCTCTCTTCATCAATGACGCTCTCTCTCCCCTCAGAAAGATATTTAATCCATTTGTGCACTGCTGTTTTCTTCATGGCATTAACCCCATACACTTGGACTAAAGTGTCCCTGATTTCACTTGCCAAGTTGAACAAGAAATGTAATGTGTGTTCGTTGCTCTAATTCAAGCACCAACATTCTCATGATGGCACACAAAAACACACAACGACAATAACGAATGCTACTCAGCAAAGCACTGCCGCATGTTGACACGAACACAGCTGGTATACCAAGGTTATGAAACTTTACTGGGTTGTTTGCACAGTGTTGCCAATGTAAATGCACGGGGTAAGTTTACAAACTTAATCATCAGACCTTGTAGTTTGATATGTACAAGAAAACAATAGAGAGAAATGCATTCAGCATATTTGTTCATTACACAAATGATATCCATACTAGGGTTTTTTCCAGAAAAAAAGGTTTTTAAATTCAAGTAACTGCAAATAGGAAACCAGATGAGGAGCCCCAGGCTTGAAAAAATAATAGTTAGCCCCATCCTGGCAGAACAGGGGAAGAAGGTGGACCCTACACTCTCCATGGTCAACATGCCCCTCCACTCTGCCGCAGCAGCCTAGGGATGGGCCCCACCTACCCTGGAACTGGGGCAGGGGATAACCCAGCCTGCTGTGCCCCAGACTGTCTTGGGGGCAGGGAATGTGGACAGAACAGGGGAAGGCGATGAGGATGAACATTTGGTGCTGGTAGCGGCAGCAATGATAAATGTCGAAGAATGAAACATTGCACAATAAAAGAGGTAGTTTTGAACACAGAAAGATGAAACCGGATTCCGGGGGGGTGGGGGGCAGTAGTCAGCAAGCCTACCTCCTGTCAGGAGTGTGTCATTTGAGGAGAGGGAGGCAAGCAGGTAGGAGTGGGTGAGAGATCCCAGCCCCCCCTTAGGTGGCCACAAGGACCTGGATGAAGATGACTCTGCCTCTGCATCGCTGCAATGGATGCTCAGTCCCAGGGTGAGGTCAAGGTGAGCTGGGGCTCCTGCCTCCAAGGGGGCTGACCAGCCTCGTGCAGGGAAGAGGGAAGGAAGAAAAATGGTGTGCACTCACAGGGTGACAGAGACACAGATTGTCGGGAGGCACCAAGCACCCTCTCCACTGGCCATGCCTGCTACTGCCAGGACAGTGGAGAGGGCATGTCAGAGTGAGATGGGGCCTGGTCTCCTTTTAGGGCCAGGGGAACCTTTCCAGGGCTCTTTATGGGAAGCCAGCAAGAAGAGTGGAGGAGAAGAAGCTTGGAGAGCACTGCTCTGAGCCCAAGGAATAGGGACCCAGCAGGTGCAGGGGGTGACGGTGGGACTTCGCCTTGTCCAAGAAGGGCAACTACCCGGGTGGGGGGGGTCTCCAGGAGCTGAGACCACTGGGGCCCCGGCGACCCTGCTGGCTGCTGGTGTGCCGTGTGGTATGTGTAGGTGCGCACGCAGGTGGGGAACCAGGAATGGGGCAGTGGGGGCGGAGCCGTCCAGACCCAGAAGGCTCCTGCTTCTCTAACTCCGGGAGCTCCAGCGAGATGTCCTCTTCTCCAGTTCTGTGTCTTGGCCCCTCGGTTTCCTCCCTGGAGTCGTGGTGCTTTTCCGGGCCTTGGCAAGCGCCCTGTGTCTGCTCCTCTTGGGTTGGCCCTGAGGGCTCAGGTGATGACACCTCGCGGGGCTCTAGTGACCCCTACCCGCAGTGCCTGGACTGTCGCGCGGGGGCGGGGAGGGGTCTTGCGCAGCCCGATCCGGCTTCTCAAGGCTGTCCTTTTCCTTCTGGGGGGCGAGGGACGGCTGGATTTGGAGCTCGCCTCGCTCCTCTTCCCTTCTCCACCCTTCAACGGAGGAGCTGCTGGCATGGGGTGCGCTCAGAGTTGGGTGCTGAGGACCAGCCTGGCGCCGCAGCCGCGGCTTTTGTGGCAGCCAACGCGGGTGCCTCCGTGGAGGCCCGCCGGGACAGCCTGGCTCCGAGTCCCATTAGAGGACTGTCCACTGTTCTTAACTCCAGTCCTTCCCCCCCACCCCAAGGAATCTTAGAGAGCATTTCATATCGGCACATAAAGGAGTTCTTCATAGGTTGCGTTGTACTAGTAATTTATTTAATCTGTTCCCTATTGAAAGGCATTTAAATCGCTTCTAATATTTCTAAAGTTACTATTGTAACCATGACGCAAGAGATACTGTGAACTCGCAAATCACCTTACACGTGCTTGATATATCCCTGTCATGAACTCTTAGAAGATAAATTGCCAGATCAATGAGTTTCTGCTCTGTCATTTTGATGTTTGTTGCCATAAAGGCTGTACCGATTTCCACTTCCATCAGCACTGTGTGAGACCGCTGTCTCCCATTGTTTATCAACACCGTGTCACCAAGGAGTGTGGCCTTGCCAATCAGATGGGAGAGAGGATCTCAGAATCATTTTAATCTGCCCTTCTGTTATTGGAAATGCAATTGAGCGATATTTCATATGCTTAAAGGCTTTTCATGTTTCCTCTCTTGTGAATTATCTTTGAATATCCTTTGCTCACTTTTCTACTGGGTTATTGGTCTTTTTGTTTGATTGATGGAAATCTTTGTGTAGTAGATAATGAAAGCTTTTTCCGTATTATGAATTATAAGTATTTTCCCCAGTTGTCATTTGTCTTGGACACTGTATTAAAATAATAATTAAATGTTTACATTATAACTTTTATACCTGCATACTGTGAATTTCTGAAAAATCCAAAAAACATTAAAAAGGATAAAATAAAAATCATCTATAATGCCACAACCCTAGTTTTCCCCTTAGCGTTTTCTTCAAAAGATCTGCACATAAGTATCAATATGAATGTTAACAAATGTGCACATAAATATATACATGTATAAATATTTTTTTTTAAAAAGACCTGGTACAAATTTCTAAATCCATGTTCTAAACCATGTTAAAAATACATCACTTCATTTTTCTCTAAAGCTTAAGGGGAAGAAAGAAAAGTCAGTTCTGTGGAAACACATATATCATTCAGGATCTCCTCCTCCCCCATCCTTCATCTAGAGGTAGTATCTGAGTTCTGAGGGGTGGTATGCTTGAATGCTATAAGAGGATGGCAACAGATTTCCCAGTGGGCCCTGCTGAACCGCACGTGGTCCTCTCTTGGTCTCGGCCCCACCTTCCCTCTGATGCCATCAGCTGAGATACTGGCGCTCCCCCTGTGCCCTAGTCCACAAATTCTGCATCTTCCCTTCACTCCTTCCAGGAGGCCAGAAGGTCCTGGCCATCTGTCCACCCACTCTCCTCTACTACAAAGGTCTGCTTTGAATTGCGTAAGCTAAGCAATGACTTAAGTCTTTCTGTGTTTCTACAGCAATAAGCCTACCCTGGGGGCAGTGAATACAGAAAGTCCTCACTGTTCCCCACACCATGAGGAAAGACCAACAGTGAAAAAAAATCACAGAAGAAAAATAACACCAGTGAACACTCAAAGTTCTCATTGTGACACATGCCTTTACACAAACTAAATCGTTGTGTACAATTTGAGCTGTACATGGACTATTGTACTTAACCTGAGAAAATGCTCATGAGTATATTAATTATTCAATACTATAAAAATTTGAGAATTTATATTTTCAGATTGATGGAGACCCTCCCTATCACTGGAGATCTAAGTTGGTTCCAGTTTTCCAATATCAAAAATAAAACACTAAGGTGAATTTTCTTAAGTGTGAATTTTTATGCCTCTTTCTTTTTACCTTTCTAAAACAAACCCCTCAAAAAGTAATTACTGAGCCCCCAGCTTATTAATAATTGTAAAGCTGTTCATAAATGTTTTAAAACTCTCCCCATGCACAAAGGTTAACTCCAAATGGATCAGAGACCTAAATGTAAAACCTCAAACCATAAGAACCTTAGAAAAGGAAGGAAATACTCTCATGGAAATCGGAACTGGCATCCAATTCCTGTACAAAACCCGAAACCCACAGGACTTAAGAGAGAAGATAGACAAATGGGACCTTATTAAACTGACAAGCTTCTGCAAAGCCAAAGAAACCATCAAGAGAGCAGGAAGACAGCCTACAGACTGGGAAAAAGTCTTTGCCAACTCTAGGTCTGACAAAGGCTTAACATCCTGGATCTACAAGGAACTGAAACGTACTGAAAAGAAGAAAACAAACAACTCCATTATAAAATGGGCAAAAGATATGAACAGACACTTCACAAAAGAAGACATTCGAGAAGCCAACAAACACATGAAGAAATGCTCAACCTCACTAATCATCAGGGAGATGCAAATCAAAACCACACTGAGATACCACCTAACTCCAGTCAGAATGGCAATTATCAACAACTCAAAAAATAACAGCTGCTGGAGAGGGTGTGGTGAAAAGGGAACACTTCTACACTGCTGGTGGGAGTGTAAACTAGTGCAACCTCTGTGGAAAGCAGTGTGGCGATTCCTAAAAACTCTAAAAATTGACCTTCCATATGACCCTGCAATCCAACACAAATCACTCTATAAAAAAGATACCTGCACACGTATGTTTATCACAGCGTTGTTCA
>NW_007258889.1:681797-749178 GCF_000164805.1 Carlito syrichta | reverse complement strand
TGTCTGAATGAAACGTAATTGTACACCTAACCCTTAACTGTACCCCACAAAACTATAATAAAAATACTGATTAATTATTAAAAAAAAACAAAAAAAAATATTTTAAAACTCATTCTCAAGAAAAATTTTCTCCATGTGTATCCATTTCACAATGCCTTTGCCGATAACAGTTATTATTTTTTAAAATCTCTTTGCCGATTGGGTGGGCCAATCATGAATTCTCTTGTAGTATTTATTGTACTTATTTAATTATTAGTGCATTTATTTTATAAATCGCTTCCTCTTTTGGAAGTTATCTACTGATGTTTTTCTGTTAAGCTACCCATCTTTCCTAATTTATTTATATGAATTTATTTTACACTAAGCATATTAGCTTTGCTTTGTGCAACTCACACATGGGGCAGAATTTATCCCGGGGTGTCATTTCCTTTCCATTGTGCCTATGGTATTTTTATGCACAGACTTTTTTATGGAGAACCTCTATTTTTGTTTCTGCTGGGTTTTTTGTTGTTCGCTTGTCTTGTTAAATAAGCCTTTATTGAAATATATTTCCTTTTTTGCTTCTTTGGGCATTCCACTGCATCACTATTGATGTCATCTATGATGTCATGGGGATGGCAGCCATCAGCATTGCAGCTCACAGATTGGGCAGTCCCCAGGATCTCTTTAATGGTTCCAGAGAATTATCTAGCTAAAGATCGATGTCACACTTGTCTGGCAATGTTAACAATATCATCAAAAGTGATGTTCCCACTGTGTTTAATATTCTCCTGTTTCTTTCTGTCTCTCGGTGGTTCCTTGAGGTCTTTGATGATCAGGGCAGAGGCAAAACGTACCACCTCAATCTGGGCCTGTCTGTTCTAAATGGTCACTTCCACTGTAATCCTCAAATCTTCCCAGTCACTGGTTGCCTTGGCGATGTCATCACCAATCCTTTCTGGAGACAGGCCCAGGGGGCCAATCTTGGGGGCCAGCACAGAAATGGCACTGACCTTGCCCCCAGTGCACCTCAGATCTCATTGGGGTCGAACATGAGCAGCATAGTGGAGGCGTCTGGTGTCGGATGAACCTGGATTCTGGACGACCGAAGAAAGTTGCACTTTGGGCTCAGCTCAGCCAAAAACCGAAAAACTCTGCTCTTTTTTCAAAAGTTCTTCCCCTTTTCCAATATATTCACAACTATTCACTTTATTTTCTTCTAGTTTTTATGGCTGCATTTTTTTATACTTAATGCCGTTACCCATCAGAAATTTATCTTGGAATGTGGCAGATACTGCTTTACAAAAACCTCCTGTTTTTCATAATTGAGAAACGTGTGCCTGTTAAGTGAAAGTTTACTGTACACGAAAGAACAGGATGCAGAGGTCAACGGAAACCTAATGATGCCATCTCTTCTGGCGGCCCCTAGTGTTCACCTCATGACATTACACATGCAGCTTCTAGTGTTTTTTGGAAGCACTCACAGGACAGGTTCTAATGCTGGCAACAACAGAAGAAACTCGACAAAAACTTGGTTTGATGCAAGAAGCTTATTACATGTACATAAAACTTATTTAAGTAATGTGTCTGCTTAATCATCTCTTGACAAAGGAAGCACATTCTCAGTCCTTCCTACGTGCCAGACCCTGCCACAAAGACTTTATATGTGTTTTTTGATGAATGCTCAAGATAACTAAATACAGTAAGTGTTATTATCCTTGCCCATAAGGCAACTGAAGCTCATGATGGTCAATTACTTTAACTAACAGACGGAAAAGCTTGGATCTGAACCCAGATCCATCTGCTTCTGAAGCCCTTCCTCCTTCTTCTATGCCTGGCTTTCCTGAGGGAACCACAGAAAATTACTTTTTTGTCTTAAAGTAAGTCTCAGAGTCAGAATATCTTCAAGTTTCACAACCACAGAGATGCAGAGACCCTGGCTGTTTTATTCACCCACTTATATCCAGTGGCTATTGTATGATGGGCATTCAAAAGGAAATAAAATCATAAATCAGTGTGAGGTGACCTCTGTAGTACAGTATGGGCAAAACCAGAAGAGAGTGGTGTCCCTGTACCCTTCCTCGCTCACTGATCATTATTAACTATTCACGGCCTCTTGAATCTGAAAGCAGAGCTGGGCAATAGAACGTTCTGTGATCACAGAAATGTTCTAACTCTGCACTAGCCAATACAATAGCCACTAGCTGCATATGGACGTGGAACCCTAAAAATGTGGTTGATGTGATAAAGGGACTAGATTTTTTGTTCTGTTTAATGTGAATACATTTGTATTAAAACAACCACATGAAGTTAGTGGCTTCTATCCTGGACCATTCAACTCCAGAGTTTCAGATGATATGACATCTCCCATATGATGAAAAGAACCAAATATGCTGTATTTTTTTAAAAGTCTGAAACTTCCTAAAACATCAAGAAGCTGACAAGATTATATGAACGACCAAACGATTATCGAAAACTAAGTCCTGGTACGTACCCAGGTGAACTGATCACTGAAATTGCTTCTCCCCCAAGGGCATATGCTGAACTTGGTAAATTTGAACTGCAATTTTCATTACTTCTTCAGGGAGATAAAAACAGAAGATAACGTTCAGGACCCACCCAAGGTAGAGACTCCTCTAGGGAATCTTCCCCTCCATGAAGCTAGAACCTTAGAGGGCCACATCCTTTGTGTAATTGTGACCCAGAAATAAACTCAGTGCCTTCTCCTCATTCCTATCACAGGGCACTGTAAGAAATGCTGTTTTGCACATTACCTGGGTGATTTGAGAAATTTCAGGCCATGAATGTAAAGAGGCTGCTGACTTGTAGAGTCCCGGTGCACTGGTAGAAACAAATGCAAATCCTTTTTGGAGGACTATACCATCGTCCTACCTTAACAAAGCCCCACAAATAATATCCCAGATAAAATGGGTATGGGAATCAGTAGAACTATTTGCCAAATATTATGATGTCTAGGATTGGAGCTACGTCAGTCTGAGTTCTTGATTAAGTGTAATGATAGAGTTCCCCAAATGACTTATGTTGGACATAGAGCATGAGCAAGAAATAAACTCTTGTTGCGATATGATGTGAGAAATTTGGGGGGATTACTGTGATAACTATACCCTAGCCTATCCTGAGTGATGCCATGAACAATTCCGTCATACATTACTAAGCACACAAGGAAACAAGGCACCATGAGTGAGAAGCAGCAAACTTAACAATGCAAAAACAGACCCACAAAGACTCTGGGTACTAACATTATCAAACATAGAGTATGTTAAAGACTTTTACTCTCTTTTTAAAAAGTGGCAAACTATGAAATATCTATAGGTGTGGTCTTTGGAAATATGCTGACAAAAAAAAGCCAGCCCTGCTTAGGCACCCATGGAATTTCAAGCATGCCATGAAGTCAAGATGTCACTGGCTGATGCTTTCCTTTGGTTCCCACCCAAGGTGAAAACAAACCACAGGCCCCAGAGAAATTTATTGTTCCGGTTCCTACTGTTACATATAAACAACCCAAATATGATGATGGAAATCAACAAACATTTCACTGTGCATGTAGGATTCTGTGGACCAGGAATTCTGAAAAGGCACAGCAGGACGGCTTGCCTCTGTGCCATGTTGTCTGGAGTCTCACCTAGAAACACGTGAAGGCTGCTTGGGCCTCCTCATGGCCCTGTGTCTATGTTCTGAGCAGCCAAGAGAACCAAGCAGAAGCTACATTGCATTTTATGATCTATTCTCAGGAGTCACTTTATGTCATTTCCACCATAGTCACAAATGCACCTAGATTCCAGAGGAGAATCGAGGTCAATGGGAGGACTGACCAAGGCAGTTGCAAGAGAAGCATGCTGATAAGAGATAACCATTGCACAGTCTTCTTTTCATATTCTTTCTCTCAGGTCATCCTTTCCCTAATCTGTGTGATGCTAATGGCCTATGGTCATTATCCTCTGCCTCTCCCATCCCTTTTGTCCCCAACAACAAAGCCAAGAGGTATCTGGTATCAGTCATTTTGTCAGGTTTGCTAATAGCCCTTTAACTGATCCATATATTGTATATTTGGTCTATTTCCTGCTTCTCTCTCTCTCTCTCTCTCTCTCTCTCTCTCTCTCTCTCTCTCTCTCTTTCTCTCATAAAGCTCGTTTCCTATCAGCAAGAAACCAGGGGAGTTATTTGTAGGAGAGAGAAAAGGAGCCATCTCAGCTAGTCCTGAAGGCAAACTTAATTCGACACTTCAGGGTTACTAAGTCAGGGCGGTATATGGACCAGAAAGGATGGTCCACACTGAATCCATGCTTTTTCCCATTCCCCAGTCTCCTAGTCCCAGGAAAAATTTCCTGGGCCTGTATGATGCCACCAAAGACTCCATCACCTGCCATCTTTGAACTCTCCACAGCATACCCCCCTTTCTTAATTCTATCTATAAAATTTCTGACAAAGAAGATGCCCCTGGAAGGTATGCTTAGGTTTTAAATTAAGGATTTGTATTTGAAAAAGGAAATCTCATCCTCAGCAGGAAAATGTCCTAAGTCAATGAATCAACTAGACAGATACCTTAGAGAAACATGCCAACTCAAATGTAGGAACTGTTGGTGGCCAGGCATTTATTTCTGCTTCCATGGCTGAGAGATTGATTTTCATGAACCCCTTGAGACTCAGTGCTTCCCCATCCATCCCAGAGGCGGAAGTACTCATTGTGCTTAAATCTTGTACAGCACTTCCGGGAGAGTTCCGAGTTCTTGCAATAAAGCAGTTCGATTATTTTAGGAAGTGGCCTTTGACTTACTTGACCTGGTTTCTCCTTATCAAAGTAAGCATGAAAATCACAAATATTCTTATACAAATATCAGATTGGAGGGATCTAGACAAATGTCCTTTTCCATCATTTTAATACTGTGATTGTGGGTGTCTAGGACCGAACCCAAGAAGTGACATCCTCCAGGTTACTCGGTTTAGTCTAAGCATCTTAAGATTCCATCAGGGAAACAGCAATGCTCTTAAGACTTCAAGGCCTAACACCCAGGAGGACCACAGCTATGGTTGGCTAAAATAAAGAGATTTGTTTACTTTTCCACCCAATTCTTTTGTGTTGTGTTTTGTTTTCATAGCAATAAAATCCTTTAAAAAAAAAACAGCTACTCAAAAAAAAAGAAAAGGAAATAATAGAGAAAATGTGTTTTTAAACCTGTACTTTCCCAGGATTAGTGACTATTAATTTTTTTCATATTTGATCTAAATGTGTTGAAAATTAAGTAAATATAGCATTAATGATAGCATTGGGAACTTTCTTGACTTTCATACCCATTCTCATTCCAATTTTGTCTACCTAAAGATAGACACAATTATGAATTTAATATGTATCTCCTTCTAACATTTTATGGTTTTATAAATGCATATTACAAGTTCAAGGTATTTTTTTAACATCTAGACATAAACATGAACTGGTATTTTTCAATCAACTTATTTCACTGGATATGCAATGAGTGTGAGTGTCAAGGGAACACCTTGATCCAACCAAAAGTTTCACTTTTTCACCCGGTATTCACTTCTTATCTATCATAGCTTAACCTAATGCTCACTAAAGGGGGAACAAAGATTTTTAAAACATGGCTTAACTTTCTTAATTAGAATTTAAATCTTTCTGGAATGTATGCCTTGGGTTGTTGCATTCAATCAGCTTTGATTCAAAAACCTTGAGCTTTGTGTCTAGCAAGAGATACCCATTCCTGTGTGGAGAGAAAAACAACAGACTCAGACCCCAAGCCTTGCAGATTCAGCCTGTCACAAAGTCACATTGTGATGCGAGCACGTCAGGGAACTTGTCTGGGTTTACAGATAAGCAACTCCGAGAAGAAATGGAAAAACTCCTGGCACAAATTTAATCTTTGTGCGGTCAAACCACTTAAGTCCTTTGTTCAACTTCTGTTTTGTGTGGGGCTTGGTTCAAAAGTTGCACACTCCATACCCTGTCTTGCCACAAACGTTCTTTCACGATGAAGTTTCATGTCTAATCCTGTGCGTGTCATGGTTGTTAAGGTACAAAGAACTCACTGCCTTCAAAGAACACATGTCAAGGTTCAGAGAAGAGGGAATTACTCCCTTAGAAAAAGACCTACGTGTTTCCTGCTAAGTACATCTTCTGCTGATGAACAGAAACATTTTTGCTGCATCACATCACTCACACAACCCCACTACATTTTGTTTTCTCATCTGCCCTAAACTGGTTATTTATTTCAGGCAAACAGGCTATTAATCATCTGCTGAGCACCTGTTCCACGCCTTCTTTCTGTCTGCCATAAAGGCGTGCCACAAGGATCAGTGTGAAAAAAATATAAAAATTCTCCAAAACTTTTTACACTCTCTGACATGAGGATCAATCTAACAAAGACATACCTGGACATGCCCAGATGGAGCCCAGGACCCAGACTTTGGGCAGGCAGCCCAGCTGTCCCAAGGCTGCCATAAGAAGGCCTGAATTGTGTGAGGCACAAGAGCGCCCAGCTGTGGGCAGCAGGGAGACCGGCTCATGTGGGCCAGCTGAGCCTGGTGCCCACGGGCTGCATCCACCCAGAGAGGGAGGGAGCCTTTCTCTGACCACTAACTGCGCACATGAGTGACTGCAAGCCTGCATGGGCGACCAAGGGCAAGAAACACCAGAGAACAAGGGCACATAATATCCTGGGGGTGCCAAAGCCAGAACCAAAAAAAGCTAGGTCCACCATGGAACCCCAGAGGAAAACATGGAGCTAGAATTAAAGACAAATGTAAGGTATCACACGGTCACAAACAATGACTAGGTGACAAAACAAACAGAAACACGGTCACAAACAATGACTAGGTGGCAAAGTAAATTGATGACTTACTAATTGCCCAGCAGAGTTCCGACAGACAATTTCTCTCTCTCTCTCTCTCTCTCTCTCTCTCTCTCTCTCTCTCTCTCTCTCTCTCTCTCTCTCTCAGGAACGCAAACACACTGAGGAAGACATCTGCACTGAGGAAAACATCTGCTTTTCCAAAATCTTTGACATCCACATGTCAAACAGAGCTCACCGTTTCTCAGATGCACTATTCTGGGCCCTTTCCCACCCCGTCACCCACCCAGGGGATACCATCCCTCCCGCCAGCCCACCTGTGTCTGCATTTCCCCCAAAGCAGTAGCCTTGGGAAACCAGCCTCACTGAGTACTTATCAAGAACAAACTTGTAACAGTCTCATTGCCGTCCTCTCCCCACCCCAAAGTGTACCCTCCTCAGGGAGACGGCCCTCTGTGTTGGAGTCTGATGTGTGTCGTGGTGCTCTTTCCTGTCAGACTCTGACAGTGGACCACATACACTCTGCTCCTTGAAGCAGGTACCCCGCACATATTCTCAACAGTCAGCAGTTAGCCAGACTCCACAGCCATTCAAGACAAAGAAGTCAGCACGTGCAGGTATGAAGTTAGTAAAACAAAATACAAGTAGATTAATTTTCCCACATCTTTAATGATAAACTTAATTGTTTCCTATAAAGAAAGTAGGCTTAAGTGAAATATGACTTCCATAAGTCACTAAAATTATTCTGAATTTGACACCCCCAGATCTGAACTTTACTTTTATCTTCTTGTTTAAAAATTTTGATTGTTAAAATCAGCAAAAATACCACCAGTTTAATAATCATAACTACACATCTTCCTCCTAACACAAACACATACACACACATACACACACACCCCTCTGTGTTCACACACATGTGAGTGGACACACACACACTCAAGCTCGTACACACAGGCACACACACACACACATGGGCACATGAGCACACATGCATGCACACCTGAATTCATTTCTCTCTGATTCTCAGCCCTTGAGCTCCAGGACCTCAGCTTCCTGTCCCTGCCAGTCAGGCTTCTACAGCCCTCACCTTGAGGGTACTTGAAACCAGGTTCCCACTTGGGTACCAAAGGGCTCAGGTAAGCGAAACACTTGAGTCTTAAGGCTGTGGAGTCCCTGACCTGAGCAATAGGAAAAAATGTGGGGATACCATTTCCTCAGGAAGTGACTTGTAACTCCATTGCACATCAAGGACGTAGCTGGCATTGGGTTAAACAAACATCTTTGACAACATAATCTCATTGGATCCTTATTTATTTAATAAAAGCCATGAAGTGGTTATTATTCTCCCCATTTTATAGCTTAAGAAACTGAGGCTCAGAGAAGCCAAGTAACATACTGAGGACTAAGATCCAGATAGAGATTACAATTCAGATTGAAAACCAAAGCAGTCATTTCCAAATCCAAGATTTTTCTGGGGCTTGGTTTCTAGTCTTTTTTTTTTTTTCTGGCTTTTAACTCTTTTTAAAACTCTAAACACACACACTCTAATGCCTCACTCAAGCCTTAGCTTGCCAGGGTCACCAGAGCTTCAATTGCTCTGTCACATGATGTCATCTTGTATAGATGCCAACATGTCCCAGCCCTTACCAAACACGTTTGACTTTCTTATAAAGCCATCTTTTGAGGTGAGTGGATTGCCTGAGCCCACGGGTTCGAGACCCGCCTGGGCAACTTGGCGAGACCTCATCTCTACAATAAATCAAAAAATCAGCCGGGCGAGGTAGCACGCACCTGTAGTTCCAGCTCCTTGGAAGGCTGAAGCAGAAGGATCGCTGGAGCCCAGAAGGTCGAGGCTGTGGTGGCCGGGAGCGGCCACTGCACTCCAGTCTGGGTGACACAGTGAGACTCCGACTCAAAAATAAATAAATAAATAAATAAATAAATCCATCTTTGACAGGAGAGGCTGTAAACCTTCCCTGGTCTTCACATTTCAGACCTGTGCATGTCCCTACATGAAAAAAAAAAAAAAAAAGGTGAAAGCGAGAGAACCCTACCTCTGAACACCTGCAGTGGCCTCAGATAGAAGCCTGACAGGGCCAGGCCCATCCACCTGGCACAAGTTCTCATCAAGGTGTCAGAGTGAGTTTCACAATCACAAGGGGCAGGTCATGTCATACCATATCCTCTTATAGCTTGAGCAATTCTGGTGATTTTTGGCACTGCTTGTCTGATGCTCCTGTCTCTAATGAAGAATGTGAGTCATTGTTAGATATCAGTGACTCTTCATTGAAACAAAACAAGACAACATTCCTGACTTGGAAGTGTCATCCACTACCCCGAAGCTTGAAATGTTAGTGCTTGGTCAACCTAGTTCCCCCTCAGCTGCCAAAGCGCTCCTTTCAAGGAAGGTGTCGATCAAATCCATCCTTTTACTCTCCAGAGTCTTCAATCTTCACGGGAAATAAAATCAGAACCTCCCCAGAACCGATGAACCCCCACATCCCCGACCGGGGCCAGGCCTTGCCGGCTGATCGCCTCTCTCTTATTCTTCACACCCAATGCACCCAAAGCCTCCCCCCTTCCTTCAGAGTCATCTGTCTTGTTCCCTCCCTTGACTTCCTGGTCTCTCTGTCTGAAATGCTCTTTCTCTCTGGTCTGTTACCCCTCAATCTCATTTACAGGCTGGGCCTTGGGTTTTCTCACTTGGTTGTTGTTTGCATGTTTTTTGTTTGTTTGGTTTGGTTTGTTTTGGTTTTGAAACAAGATCTCACTCTGTCTCCCAGGCTGAAACGTAGTGGTGCCATCATAGCTAGAACTATAGTCTGGAACTCCTGGGCTCAAGTGATCTTCCCACCTTAGCCTCCTGAGTAGCTAGAATTACAAGTGCACACCACCATGCCTGGAATTATTTTTTTTAAAGAGAGGAAGTATTCCTAATGTTTCTCGATCTGGCTGGCCTCAACTCCTGGGCCTCAAGCCATCCTCCCACCTCAGTCTCCCAAAGTGCTGGGATTATAGGCGTGAGCCACTATGCCCAGCCTATGTTTTTTTAAACATTGGTAAATCTGGACACCGCTTAGTGCAGTCATCTGACAGAAAGATAATCCCAACAGCATATACATAAAAGCATGTATATGCTGTTGGGATAGGACTACTGAGCCAGGTTCACTAGAATACAAAATAAGCCTATCCGAGTTCTCCATCATCTGAAGCAGACTCCAGGCAACTGAGCAGAGAAAACCCACTCCAGCAGAATTCCAGTCCCACACCATAGAGCTATGGAAAGCCACAGGAGTACTGGGGAGGGGGAAAAAGAGGAGGCCAAAGCCAAGGCTAGTAGATCCCACACTCCTCATAGCCGCTGGATTCCCCTCCCCTTGCTACTTCTTCCTACCTACAACCTACCAGCATAATGTGTGTGTGTGTGTGTGTGTGTGTGTGTGCGCGCGCGTGTGTGTGTATGTGTGTGTGTGTGTGTGTGTGTGTGTGGTGGATGTATGTGGCTATAGTATGTGAGTATATCTATATATGGTATGTGGGCATGTATGAGTATAGATGAGATACATATATTAAAATAGATTTATATTCCCTTCGTGCTGATTTCTCTTTATTCCAAATATTTGCAGATCCCTGCACTTCGTGTTTCAAAATGAATAACTCCTATGTCTCTAAGGCACTTGCATAGGGATTTGCCATTCTCCCTCCCACCACCTTCTTCCCAGACATGAAACCCAGCTCAACAGGTGGAGACTTTCCCTTTGAAGGAAGTCACAGACCATGTGTTGGGGTGAGTGACTCCTCCATCTGATGGGAAAACACTGGTGACTTTTCATTTATACAAGACAACTACTTTTGGAATTAACAAGTGAAACAGACTGGAAGCGCTGGCTCAAGTCTCCCAGCACTTTGGGAGGCCAAGCCGGGAGGATAACTTGAGCCCAGGAATTCGAGATCAGCCTGGGCAACATAGTAAGACCTCATCTCTACAGAAAATTTAGAAAAAAAAATTTTTTTTTAATTAGCCAGGTACATGCATATAATCCCAGCTACTCAGGAGGCTGATGTGGGAGGATAACCTAAGCCCCAGAGGTCGAAACTGCAGTGAGCTGTCATTGTGCTAATTAAATCACTCCAGTCTGGGTGACAGGGTGAGATCCCCCAACTCAAAAAAAAAAAGCAAAACAGACAATTGTAATTTTTGTACCAGAATAAGAGTTTATTAGGAGGTTTTAAAAAATGATTTTTTATTGCATCTCCAAAAACCAAAAGAGTGACAAGGAAGATTTATTCCAATTACATTGTTTCATAGCATGCCCTTCAGCTCTGCCAGACTCAGTAGAATTATTTTTAAATCACATCCAGATAAGTTCTGTTAATGCATGGCTTGTCATGCAAATGTGACTTTATGATAATAGATGCCCCTTGGTCCTGCTATAAGTCTCTTATGTGACTTGGAGGACGAATTTTGCAGTCTCTTGTGCTGAAGGGTCAAGTCAAGGAATGCCACGGACAGCTGGAACTGCCCCCTGGAAGTTGGGGCTGGTGGAATGATTCCACCTCTGGCCAGAGGGTGGTCAACGTGGGAGACACTAGGATGACGCTGAGTTGATGCAATGCTCCTCCTCCTGGCAGTGGGTCCTCTAGCACATGAAGGTGTTGCATGGCCCACACCGAGCACGTGTGGTGCAGGGATTGGAGATACACGGTCCAAAGGGCCTGTCACATGCATTGGTCGTACTGCAGGGGTTGCAGGGGAGCCTGTGGACCGAAAATCATTGCAGCAAGTCAGAGTAAAATGAGCCAAGGAGATAGGAAGGAACTAAAGCTGCTTTGCATAAGAATACCATTCTCAGGCCAGGCTCAAGCCTGTAATCCCAGCACTTTGAAAGGCCAAGGTGAGAGGATCGCCTGAGCCCAGAGGTTTGGGACCAGCCTGGGCGACTTGGCAGACCTTGCCTCTTCAATAAATCAAAAAATTAGCTGGGTATGGTGGCACACACCTGTAGTTTTAGCTACTTGGGAGGCTGAGGTGGAAGGATCTCCTGAGCCCAGCAGTTTGAGGCTATGGTGGCCACTGCATTCCAGCCTGGGCAACAGAGTGAGACCCTGACTCAAAAAAAAAAAGAATTCCATTCTCCCTTGGACCACCTCCAAACAAAATATTGAAATTACAAATTCATTTCCATCAAGAAGATGATTGTCCCCACAGCAACCTCCCCATGGACATGAAGGACATGACCAGGGTCAGACTCACTTGCAGTCCTCGCTCTCCAGAAGGCCTCGGTACGTGCTGATCTCACATTCCAGCCGTGCGCGCACGTCCAGCAGCACCTGGTACTCCTGGTTCTGACGCTCCAGGTCACAGCGGATCTCGGCCAGCTGTTCCTCCACGTTGGTGATCATGCACTGCACCTGGGACAGCTGGGAGCTGTAGCGGGCCTCGCTCTCGGTCAGCGTGTTTTCCAGAGAGTTCCTCTGTGGAGGGGAAGATCAGGAACATCAGAGAGCAGCTCCTTGAGAGGATTTCTCCCTGGGGCTCCAGAGACATCCCAGGCTCTAAGAGTTAAGTGGGGGGAGAGATATGGTCTCAAGGGTACCCCCATTGCTCAGCAGTGGGTCCAAACAACACACACCAGGTTGTGCTGGGCCTGCAGTTCGATCTCCAGGGCGTTGACCGTGCGTCTCAGTTCGATGATCTCCGCCTGGCAGGACTGCAGCTGCTCTGAGCTGGACACCACCTGCTTGTTCAGCTCCTCGGTCTGCAACACCCAACAGGAGAAGCCGGGATCAGACCCTGCCTGAGGACCCTTGGGGCCTCGGGTATGGAGTGGCCACGTACTTAGATGCCCACCTGTGTGGTGAACCATTCCTCCACTTCCCTGCGGTTGGTGTCCACCAGGGCCTCGTACTGGCACCTGGTCTCGTCCAGCACGCGGTTCAGGTCCATGGTGGGGGCAGCGTCCACCTCCACGTTGAGGCGGTCTCCAATCTGGCAGCGCAGGGTGTTGACCTCCTGATGGAGAAGGGGCCATGGTGTAAATTTCACAGAGGATCCTGTTACTCTCCTTAGGAGAATACTATTCAACTTCTGGTCTCTCTTCCTCTTTCAACTAGCTACATTTTCTCTGATCCTCTCAATAACCAGGATCTATATTCAGTGACTAATCTGTGCATTTCACTTTACAAAGTGCTTTCAAGTCCGTGACCTCTCTTTGCCCTTCATACACATTGAACCATATTCCTCCTGTAGAGAGATGCAGTGATTTGGCGTCAGAGCTGAGACATGGTGGACCCCGATTTCAACTCTGCCCCAAAACACCCGGTTCAGTGTTTTCGCTATTGTATCACACAGCCTCTTATGCTTCCTCGGGTACTGAAAAGGACAGAGGCTGGCTAAAGAGGAAAGAAAGCGTACCTCAGAATCTTTTATCCTGGGATAGAATAGTCTTAACTGGTGATTTGCTGATTCCTCCAGTATAGATTTTGCTGAAGGAACTAAGTAGATACTTAGTTCACTTCCTGGCTATGCATAGCCTGCCTTTGGGCTTAGGTGCACTTCAGGCAACTCTGGGTTAGGTCTCATCTCAACCACTGATTATTCAGCTTCTAGAAACTTCTTGAAGCTTCCATTTCTTCTTCTTAAGAGGAGAACTGCTTCTGGAGTTCTAAAGCACTTTGCACAATGTGTGGCACATGCTTACCACTCGATTAATATTAACTGTCACCCTTTACATGACTCTGGGACTTAAGGATTGCACGGAACATCTGCCTTCACCCCGTGCAGCTGACTGAGCTGTGATGGTGAGCATTTTATCTGACATTGCTTCAAGTAACCCTGAACAGTAGAAAGAGCTCTGGACAGGAATGAGGAGACTTGGCATCGTGTTCCAACTCAGGCCTCTCTGCTGTCCCAAGGTCCTCCTGCCCTCTCCAGTTACAAAATGGAGTTTGGGATGAAAGATTACCACAGCGTGCACTCTGACTAGGCACAGGGGAAGCTGAGGCTGCTGCCTTGTTGCTGAACTTTCCTCATTCCTAGGTTTGCTAACTTCCCCACTCTTGTTCCTGCCTCTGGCAGAAAATCCTAATCTCCTATCATGAATGTTTAGGTTACTCATTCTCTACAAATCCCTTTTGTTTGTAGAATAGCATCCTCAATGCCTTGAGGCCCCAGCCTGTTCCTTTCCCTGTGGCCATGGGAGAACAGGATCTACGAGGCTGCAACTGTCACTCTTTGGGGAACTTCACCTGCTCATGGTTCTGTTTGAGGGACAGCAGCTCCTCCTTCAGGGACTCCACCTGGGCCTCCAGGTCAGACCTGCACAGGGTCAGCTCATCCAGGATCCTACGCAGTCCATTGATGTCCGACTCTACCAGCTGCCGCAGGGACATCTCCGTCTCGTACCTGTGATCACAGGAGGATCAGGGACAGGCTAGGCAGGGACAGGCCTGGCCTTGGCTCTGCTTTGGTTTGGTTTGTCAGACAACTAGAAATCAGGGTTTGTAGAGCTTCTTGAGTTTTTTGTTTTGGGGTTTTAGTCAGGGTCTCATTCTGTCCCTCAGGCTGAAGTGCAGTGGCACAATCACAGCTCACCGCATCCTCGACCTCCTGGGCTCAGATGATCCTTTTACCTCAGCCTCTTGAATACTGGGACTACAGGCACATGCCACCACACCCAGTTAATTTTTTGTAGAGACAAGATCTCATTAAATTGGTCTCGAACTCCTGGGCTCAAGCAATCCTCTCATCTTGGCCTCCCAAAGTGCTGGGATTACAGACATGAGCCCCTGCACCGGCCTGGGTTTGTAAATCTTATAGCCCTCTTGTTTGTTTAGGTTTTCAGCATCAAGCAGTAGGTTCTGGAATAAAATGCACTGGTAATTGTTTTTTTTAAAAAGTCAGTAGATTCAAAGGAATAAAAACTCATAAACTGTGAGATGTCCAAATCTGATACACTTCTCACATTCCCACAATTGACTTCTGTTCATAGTTGAACAGCAGGGGCCAAGACATCTATCTACACTGCCTCATGGTGTGATTGGGAGATGTCACTTTGCAGAGAGGAGGACCTCAAGAGGGGCTCTCCAAGCTCTGGGTGCAATAGCTCTTGGGGAAAGCATCTAGGAAACACTGGGTCAGGGCTTGTCGGTGTTGACTACAGGCTGAGGGGAGGGAGAGAGAAGAGAGAGAAGCAATGACACCCGCTCGCCTGCTCACTTGGTCCTGAAGTCATCTGAGGCCAGCTTGGCATTGTCGATCTGCACCACCAGCCTGGCATTCTCAGACTTGCTGCACAGTATCTAGAAGGCCCAAAACATTCTCGAATGAGCATGGACTTGGTTGTTTTTCACCAACGGTAATCCCTACTGATTCACTTATATGAAGGATCAGAATGAGAAGTCACAATGTATCCTCTATAAGACTCTTAAATGCTGTCTATGTACGTACAATAGGTATTCAATGAATATTTGAGAAATTAAATTTGGGGAAAATAGAACACGAAAAACTGCAAAAAAAAGTCTGAGTGGATAATCTTCCTTTTTCTTTCCTATAAGCAATACTGAGAAGCTGATAATAACCATAATTGGCATTTATTAAAAACACCTATGATTTGCATGACACAGTTCTGGGAGCTGATGATACAAAAATATGCCAGCACTGAATCCTGCCCTCAAGAAATGTTCATTCAGGTGGGGAAGATAAATACGTAGACAAGCAATTGCAGGGACTTGGTCAGGGCAACAACCACACACACACCCAGATGTCCTGGGGGCTTGGTACCAAATCCTCCTATTGGTTGCCAATCTCGCAGGTTTTAGCCAAACACTGGAGCCCTCCTTGGGCACTGTGCACCAGGAGAAGCCCAGAGGCATGGACATCAGGACAATGAAACCCAGATAACTGGGTACCCAGAAGACAAAGGCAGTCCATGTTCAGAACAGTCAGAGCTCACATGAGACAGCGAAAAATAGTTGAGTCTTTTCAACATGTCCTCAGCTTCACTCCTGGGCTCAGTCCCTTTCTCTTACCTCAGGGTAATAATTCTATAGCCTGGCAATTGCATGGAAGCATTCAGAGCCAGCTGTTAATTATAGCTCACTTATGCAAAGTGCTGCCACCTCCACCTAGACTAGCACTATGCAAATGCTCAGACCTAGCAGTCCTGAGTCTAACCCTCAAGAAAACAAAATGGAAAGGGCAGACTTGGACTTCTCAATCACACCAAGAGCCCACATCATTTCTCCACCAGAGCTAAGATTCTCTGCTGCCACGACTTTCTAGAGGCCATGCGGTCCCACCCCTCACCTTTTGCTGGAGCTCCTCGATGGTTCGGAAGTAGGACTGATAGTTGGCGCACACCAGGGGCTCCTGCGGCTGGCACCGCTCCCGGATGAGGCTCTCCAGCTCCGCATTGTCCCGCTCCAGCTGGCGCACCTTCTCCAGGTAGCTGGCCAGGCGGTCGTTCAGGAACTGCATGGTCTCTTTCTCATTGCCATTGAAGGAGCCCTCACAGAACCAGTTGCAGCTGCTCACGTTGGCAGGGATGTTGCAAGCCCCAGGTAGGGTGCATCCGTGGCAGCTGGGGGGCACACAGGGCCGGGAGGCACAACTGGTGTAGCAGCTCAGGCTGGGTAGGCAGCAAGAGTACGTCATGGTGAGGAAGGGAGTAGTGCCCGGTGGAAGACAGAGTCCAAGATCTCTAAGCCGCAGAGCTGTGGGTCGCCTTCCTCTGGGGTGTATTTATACCCCCTATGTGGAGGGTGTGGGCATGCAAGGCAACCCCTCTTTTCTCTCTCTCTCTCTCTCATTTGGTGATTGACAAAAACCCTCCCTCCATTTGTTATGTGTTTCCTCAGAAGAGTCCCTCCCCTCGTAAAAGACTTTACTTGGGCTTCTCGCTAAGTCAGGACTCCTCTTCCATGCCGTGTGTCATGATGCAAGAGCTTTATGGTGTGGCTTCAAAGAGCTGGACTCATGAAAGCACTGACCATCATTAGCAGGGTGTGGTAGGTTGAGGGAGCGTGTCACTACTCTGCTTCTGGCTTGAGGGCCCCAACTCCTCGGCAAGTCTCTGGCTCTTCTTGCTAGAGTGGAAAAGCATAACTCTTGCCCATGCATTTTTAGGTCAAATGCCAAATGCATGGTTCTCAGAAGGAGACATAATTCCCTTCTGAAACAGTTAAAACAACCTGGTTTCTGGTGGCCCCGTTTGCTAACATGTTGAGACTCCTCCAGATCTATGATAACGTCAGTCAACTAAGTGATACATAGGAGGGGTGACCCAAAAAACTGGAATTGTTTTTTGGAGGGCAGGCCTCTTGTAGTACAGGCTTCCCTGCTAGGTAAGTGTTCTAGGAACCCATCGGCATCAGTGTGCCAGCTAGTGTTGTTGTGAGAGGTTGCATTCAGCATCAGTGTATTTTTTTTTTTTTTTTTGAGACTCTTGCAATGCATTTGCCCATTTCATGGTGGGTGATTTATGAGTGCACCTGACTACACTGCACTGAGTGTCCAGCAGTTTTTTTACCAAAAACAGCATGAACCCCATGCCCCACCTTCCCTATTCACCTGATCTCACCCCGGGTGACTTTCCTTTGTTTCCCCAGATGAAAAAAGTCCTCAAAGGGAAATGTTTTGCCGATGTGGAAGAGGTGAAACAAAAAATGGCAGGAGCACTAAAAGGCATCAAAATTGACGAGTTCAAACTGTTTTGAGCAGTGGAAAAAACCTCTCATTTGGTGTACTGCATCAAACAAAGAGTACTTTGAAGGTGACTGAAGTTTAAACATGTAAGAATAAATACACAATTTTTTATAAATAAATTCCAGTCTTGGGGGCAGATTTTCCCCTCATATCCACCAGGATGGTCGTTTGACAAGGACACTGGAAGGGATGGTAGATTGACAAGGCACTGGAAGGGATGGAAGGAAGGACCACAGTGCTGTGGTCAGAAGGAGCTTGTACTTGCTGGAAACTTTTCACAAACACGACCCCGTTCACTCCTCACCACAACCCTTCAAGGTAAGTGATATAATTCCTTCCCATCTTATGGATGGGCACACTGAGGCATGGAGGGTGGGGGATAATAAGTTGTAAAACCAGGATTCTAACACAGATCTCTGCTCTTTTCATCCTGTCTTATTGCTTAAATATAAATTTCCTACCTCTTTCCTTAACTTCTTCAGACAAGCCATCCCTTCCTTCCTCCGCTCTGCACTCTCATTTGACCTTAAGCATTGCCATAACTTAGGATGACTTAGGTGCTTATCTCTTTCTCTATTTGAGTTCCCTGGAGGCAAGGTCAGGGTATAACTCGTCTGTGAATGCTCAGCTCTCAGCCCCTGGTACACAGTAGACACTTGAATGGGTGTGTGTTGAGGAAATAATAATCTGAGGCAGGAGGAGACAAGTGAGTGGTTTACATACTCGGGAGAGTAAACACTGGAATGAATCTGTGCTGGCATGGAGGGCTTCTAAGAAGCAGAGAGAAAAAAATGGAACAACAGGTGAGGAGAATGGGATGCACAAATGAACAGGACAAAAACACTCAAGGTGTGGTTGAGGGACCCCAGTAAGTCAAGGCAGCTCCCAGGGGACAGTTGTGGAGGGAAATGGTGGAAAATGAAGCTATGTAAGGTGGTGTGGCCTTATGACGTGACTCAATACAAAACAAAGGAACTTGGACATCCCCAGAAACTATAGAGCTAGTGCAAGAATTTGAGACTGAGTGTGGTGTGACAAAAGCTGTTTTAGGGAATGTTTTAGCTAACATTTATTTATCTTGGAAAAATGAAGAAGGTCATGCACGGTAGCTCATGTCTGTAATCCCAGCATTTGGGGAGGCTGAGATGGGAGGATTGCTTGAGCTCAAGGGTTCAAGACCAGACTGAGTAACAAAGCAAGACCTTGTCTCTGAAAAAATAAAAATTAGCCAGGTGTGGCGGTGCACACCTGTAGTCCCAGCTACTCTGGAGGCTGAGGTGGGAGAATTGCCTGAGCCCAGGAGGTTGATGCTGCAGTGTGCTGTGATCATGCCTCTGCACTCCAGCCTGGGCAACAGAGTGAGACCCAACTCAAAATTAATCAATTAATTAATTTTTAAAATGAAGGAAATATTGGAGGCCAAGAGACCAACAAGGAGGTTATTACAAAGTCCAGACAAGACTAGAATTTATGGCAGGGATGATCATGACCAATAAGGTCTTGGTGAAAGTGAGAGTTAGGGAACTGGGCTAAGGCAGAGGGCACAAAGAGAGGAGCAGCTAGGGCTGAGGTTCCAACTTTCCAATCCGAAATCAGGAGAACAAAAAAGAGTCTACACAAATGGAGAGATGGCGAGAAGGGAAAAATGAAGAGGACAAGCTTGTGGCACCACATAAAGGAAGGGAAGAGTACTTCCAAGAGGAAGCCACGGTCAAAGCTGCCAAGTGCGGCAAAGGGGGCCACAAATGATCAGGACCATGGACAGGGTCTTGGCCACATCAACCAGAAGATTGCCAGGGCCCTTCCATTCTCACATACTTAAAGTAAGGCTCACATTGAACTTTGTTAAACGGAAACTTCAAACACACAGAGCAGAGATGTTCATTATTTAGAGAGGTTCTGCCATAGTCTGTTGGCATGCCCAATAATAAAGCTTGTGAGCTTTGGTCCTAACAATACAGACTTTCATACAATAATTGGGATGCACTTTTAGCAGTTTGGAGATGCTCGGCTTGTTTGAACTTTATGATTCACAATAGTTTGTGATTTAGGAACAATTACCCAAGAAGCATAAGTAATGAACTGCCCATGCGTATGACACCACTTCTGCTTTGTCGCGAGACATAAGATGAGAGACATTGAGGACATAATTTAACCATATGCCTGGGGAGGCATACATTGCCCAGAGAGGGGAGTCAATCCTTATGTCCTTGCTGGCAGAGAACCAAGGAGAGCACAGAGAAGAATGCTCCACCACAGATTCCAACTCCACTCAGCTACAGATGCAGATCACATCCCAGACTACCTTGAGTTTGGTTCTTCCTGCCCTTCCTCCCACCTCCTGATGTAAATTTCAAATATTACAGTGGTCCAAAGAGAAAGGAAAAATCTTGGAATAAGAGAGATTCCAGGAATTTTAATGACTGTCTCATCCTACCCCCTCACTTTGCAAACGGAGAAACTGAGGCTCAGAATGAAGATATGGCTTGTTTAGTATCATCTAGTTAGGACCTGAATCTGCTGATTCCCACTGCATTTTCAGCCCCATCACCATGCTACAGAAATATTGAATAATTTCACAGCCTATGTGATCTGCCATTACCTAAGGACAGAAATCAAAGGCGATGAGGGAAAAAAAAGAAAGTTAAATATTGTTATACACAGATACGCTCTATTGAAGAAGAATCAATGATGAATGTGGAAATAAAGATAAAATTCAGCCATGCTGAGGTTCCTTGTTGCCTTTCTGGTTTCAACTGTTGATGATACAATTATATCCCAACAATTTGGAGAAAGTTAGATACAAGTATATCCCATCAGATATAGAATTATATCTCATCAATTTGAAGCAACTTAGAACAACTGGTCAAACAATGGTAACTCTGCTTCATAGCAATGCACTTATAAAAAAAAGTACACAAATATCATCATAACAAAATTACAAATTAAATTATTATTAAAGTGAGAACAATTGAGAGATAAGAAACACTACAAAGATGACACTGGAAGCTATTAAACGGAAAGATTATGAATGTTTTTTTTCTTCTCTGTACTTTTTTGTTCGCCCCAAATTTTTTGAAAACATGTATTACTTCTGCAAAAGAAACAAAATTTGCATTAAAAATTTTCAAAAGGAAATTCTTACATGTCTTTTGAAGAAACAATGAGATTTTAAAAGGGCCTTTAAGGTTCTTATTCCAATGTAATGACTACATTGCACTTGAGTTTGTTATCCTAGAAAGGAAGCCTCTGTGTGATTGGCATTCACAACCTTGTGCTAAATTCTGACTTTGCAGATTTCAAAGGTGACCTGTTAAGAAGTGATAAAGAAAGACCAAGCTGCCCATAGCTCATGGATTGACTGGCATGTGATCCAACCTTCAGGTAAAGGAAAAACCAAAGAGAAGTAGCCCTAGGGGAAATGTTCTACCATTGACTGCCAGCCCACGATCCAAGAAGCTTGGGTGTTAGAATCACCTTACACTGACCACATCCTTAGAATGAACTTCTCACATCTATGCACAGGATAATGATATTTCTTTTCTGGAACTATTATCTAAGTCAGATGAAGTCTAGAATCTCAGCATTTTGGAGCTGCCAAGGACTAACTGGTCTTTCTTCCAACTCTCTCTCTTTTTTTTTTTTTGAGTTGGAGTCTCACTCCATCACCCAGGCTGGAGTGCAGTGGCATGCTCATGGCCACCCCAGCATGGATTTGCTGGGCTCCAGCGATCCTTCCACCTCAACCTTCCAAGTAGCCAGAACTATAGGTGCACGCTACCACACCCGACTAATTTCTGATTTATTGTAGAGATGAGGTCTCGCCAAGTTGTCCGGGCTGATCTCAAACCTCCAGTTCAGGCAGTCCACTCACCTTGGCCTCCCAAAATACTGGGATTACAGGCTGAGCCACCAAGCCCAGCTCCAAATCTCTCATTGAACAAATGGGATAACTTTGACCAAAAAGGGGAAGTATCTTGCCCAAACTCACACAAAGAGTTTGTAAAAGAAAATAAATTGGAAAAGGATAAGTTAGACTAGAGAAATGAGGTGCAGGGGACAAGGATTTTAGTATTTTTGAGAGAGTTAGAACTAAGACCACTGGAAAATACAAGTCCCTCAAAATACTGCACCCTTAGTTAAAACGTGAACCAGAAAAATACAGTACGCTCATTTTCATAGGAAGATTTTTTTAAGAAAAAAACTGAACTATCTCTTATTGAGTTCTCAATTTAAAATAATAGTAGTAAAAGTCTCTGAGATTGTTGACCTGTTTATCACTAATGTTTGGGGGTTGAATCTACACTGCTCATATGACTCAAGAACGTCCACACTGGTAAATTAACAAAACACACAAGGAAATATTTCACAGGGAGCAAAGAAGAGAAGACACAAGAAATAGGAGATTAAAGCCAAGAATATTAAATAACTATGTTTAAAGAGATTATAGTACAAAATAAGAAATCAAACTCCTAAAAAATGGTAGTCTCCTTGCCAAAACAACAGGAAATTTTTTAAAAACCCATTACTTCTAGATATGAAAAAATATAATTTAAAATATAAATTTAATAGTAAATTTTTAGTCACTTGTAGCTTCAAAAAATTAAAGATTTTATTTTGACATCAAAAATAATGTTCAAGGTGCTAAGTTTCTCTCAGCTTCTACTGATCTAAAAAAAATTTGTATTTAAAGCAAAGATCTAGCTCTCATATCCCCTTGGACAACTTTAGATTTTGCTACCTCTTCCACTAATTAAGCCACAATAATTGTTAGCTGCCATATTTGTTGTGTCAGCTTAATTTTATTAATAGTTGCTCCACAGAACTTCCAGACATCCTTTGACAGACTTCTAGGCATCAATAAATTTATTTTCTTAATGTTTTTTATCAAACAACAACTTTATAAAATTAAGTAGACCTCCTAGTCATTTTTTTCTGGGTCTTGATGTGATTTTGTTGGTTTTCAAATGATATGTCACACTTATACATTTCTATCAAGATATAAACTGTATATTGTTACTTTGTCATTTTCTTTACTTTTGTGGTCAATCACTTTTTGTGTATCAAAAAAGGCAATTCACTCACCTCAGCCTCCCAAAGGCGCAGGATTACAGGCTGAGCCACCGAGCCTGGCTTAAAACCAAAATTTTTTTAAATAACAATAATGAAGACTTTATTTTCTAAAAAATAAAATAAAATGTAAAGCTCAATTGATAGTCTAAATATTAAATTCACCAAAGAGGAAAGAGAATAAGCGAATTGTAAAGAATAATTAAGGAATTTACCAGAATGGAGTGCAGGGGAATTTAAAAATTGATAATATAAAAGAGAAGATGACAGACAACCCAGTAACCAGTACACATCAGCAGATTCCATTTTTCACAACTCACTCATTTCCTAACCCCCAATTCCTTCTACATAGGGCAGATTCAGGCAGGACAGCTGGTGACACGCATAGTCCCTCTTTCCTGTATTGCAGGAGAGATGTTCCAGTGAGCTCCACAGTTAAGATGGCAACACTCCTCAGATTGATCACAGATTTTCACAACACCTCCCAAAATCTAAGCTAACTTTTTAATGGAAATTAACAAGTTGATCCTAAAATGTGGAAATGCCAAAAAAAAAAAAAAAAACCAGAATAGCCAAAACAAAGAAAGAAAAAATAAAATAAGAGGATTCACATTTCCTGATTTCAAAACATACTACAAAGCTACAGTAGTTAAGACAGTGTTCTACTGGTATAAGGCTAGGCATATAGATTAACAGAATAAAATTGAGAATCCAGAAATAAACCCTCATTTTTAAAGTCCATTAACTTTCAATATAGGTCCTGATACAATTAATAGGAAAAAGAAAAATCTTTTAAATAAATGATTCTGGGACAACTAAAAATCCACATGCAGAAGAATAAAGTTTGACACCTCCCTTATACCATGGACAAACAATGACTCAAGATGGAGTAGCACCTAATATAAGAGCTAAAACCATAAAACTTAGGAAAAAATATGGAAGTAAATATTTATGATCCTAGGCTAGGGTAGTGTATTATTCCTTCACAACACGTTACATGTTACTACATGGATGAACCTTAAAGCATTATGCTATTGTAAAAGATGCCATTCACAGAATACCATATATTGAATCATTTCATTCATATAAAATGTCCAGAACAGGCAAATCTACAGACACAGTAGTGGTTGCCTGGGTCTGTAGGGTAGGGAAGAATGGACAGTGACTGCCAATGGGTACAAGGTTAAATCTGGAAGTGAAGAAATGTTCTAACGTTGTAGTAATTGTTTACAACTATTGATATATTTTAAACCATTTACTGTTATACTTTATATAGGTCAATTTTATATTACACAAATAATATATATGGTATATTAATTATACTTCAACAAAGTTATTCTTAAAAGGAATTCAGATGAAGAAAATAGGGAATAGAACAGAAGTAATATTCAAAAAATATAATGGCTGAGAATTTTCCACGGGTACTTAAATACAAGAATCAATTCAAGAAGTTTATAAGTCCTACATAGGAAAACAAAACTGAACCAACCCATAGACATAATCTAGTAAAGATGATCTCAGAGGCAGTCCAAGAGATAGAGAAGAATTACCAACAGTGGTAACACAGTTAGATAAACAATAATCTTTTCAGCATCAACAACAAAATCCAGAAGATAATGGCATAACATTTTCACAATGACAAAGGAAAATAGTTGTCAACCTAGAAGTTTAGATCAACTAAAATTTAAGAGTGACCACAAAGAAAAGACATTTTCAGACAATAACAGAGAGTTTGTCACCACAGAGTCTGTCTTAGTCTGCTTTGTAGTAATTATGCTGGCAACTGATGAGGTCCCTCATGACGTGTCAACTCATAGCCAAGATGGAAGGGCAAGGGAATGCAAGAGCCAAGGAGCGAGAGGACACCATACTCATTTTTATAACAAGCCCACTCTCAAGATAACTAACTCACTCCCATGGCAAAAGGACATAATCCATTCATGAGGGCCCTCGTGGCCTGATTACCTCTTCACAGTTCCATTTCTTCTCTTTTCTTTTCTTTTTTTTGTGGAGGTAAGGGAGACACGGTTGCCCAAATTGGTCTCAAACTCCTGGCCTCAAGCAATCCTTCCACCTTGGTCTCCCAAAATGCTGCAATTACAGGTGTGAGCCACCAGGCCTGGCCTTAACAGTGCCACTTCTTAATACCAATACAATAGCAATTAAATTTTAACACAAGTTTTGGAATGGACATTCAACCATAGCATATTCTGTAAGAACTACCAATGAATGTATTTGGAAAATAGGAAATTAAAATCAGAAAGGAGAAAGAAAGTACAAGAAGCACCATAAGCAAATAAACCAACAAACATAGGTAATTCTAAACAAAAATTGCAATGACCAAATTTTGGAGCATAAGGTACATCTCAAAGTAAAGAACATAAATAAAACTTCTATGGACCTTATTTTATGCAAAAAAGAAAGAGATTTGCTTAAATCAGAGCATGTTAAATCAAAAAAAAAAAAAAGATAGTGCTAAAGTGTGCACATTTAAAAGTTAAGAATAAACATTAAAAGGAGGTTTAGGAGTAACAAGGAAAACATGACCAAACCCATAGATGTCAGGAAATGAGAAAACAATAAGCAAAGAAAAAAATTGTGCTGAATACAAAGGACAAAAACAAGAATTAAAGCGAAATCCAAAAAGTCAGTAACAAAATTAAACATAAATGGATTAAGCCCTTTCTTCATTAGACATAGAGTTCCCTGATCACCCTATCCACAAGATCATCCTATCTCCCATCACTCTCTGTCACCTATACTTACTTTATTTTTCTTCTTAGTACTTACTTGACATGGACATGCCTGTTTGCTTCTTTTTTTTATTTAAATTTTTATTTCACTTGCCCCTTTTTACCACCTGTCTTCTCCCACTTGAAAGTAAACTAGCTGCATGCAGTGGCTCATGATTGTAATCTCAATGCTTTGGGAGGCTGAGTCAGGAGGATCACTTGAGTCCAGGAGTTCAAGACCAACCTGGGCAGCATAGCAAGACTCCATCTCTACCAAAATATATTTTTTTAATGATTTTTTTAGTAAACTCCTTAAGAGCAAGTCTTTGCCTCATTCACTGTTCTTCCCAACAGACACCATTATAAGCTCTTAATGATTGTATGTTTAATTGAATTGAATTTATAGACAAGAAACACGAATGACCGAGAAAAATACTTTTAAATGTTTAATTTCACTAAAAATAAGAAAACTGCAAACTGAAACAAGATACCACTGTGCTCACATTTCATTTGGCAATGTTGCCTTGTCACACTCGGTGGCCAATTACACGTCATCATCTTGTCACGGTGGATTTTAAAGCCATTGTATCTTGCCAGGTATGTGAGCTGAGTGGTAATGCTAAACCCTACCCAGATATCTCAGAAACCAGTTTGACTTCGTCCTGAGAAGTTGTTTCCCTGACACTCCTTTCTCGTCTCTAGCAAAGAAAGCACTATAAAAGAAACAAGAACTAAGGACAGACTTCCCTGTCAGTTATCCCACAGACATGGCTCCAACATAGAGACCAGTATGGTTAATACTTTACACATTGAAGAATAAGAACAAAGTGTATTGAGAAATTGGGGCTCTTACACGTGTAGAACAGGGGATTTAGTAGGCACATGCGCCTGAGGAAGGCACCTGTGGGGTAACTCTCAGTGGACAGCGGTCCCAGCATGGACAGAGAACTGCTGGGATGGATTGGATGGGGATGATTTGCACGAGGACTAAAGGAGTCCTGGGAATGAATTCACCCTGAGAAAACAGAGACTGCAGTCAAGGGCCTACTGAGCCCAGGGCATTCTGAGCCCATCGAGGATCACTCAGATGACCTTCCAAGGTCTCATGCCTGAGTAGGTCTCAACAACATCAACAACAAAGGAGTAGACATTAAGAGAACTAGAATATGAAAGCGTAAGAATTTAAGACTAACATTGATGCCAGCAATTTTGCAGCACGGGAGATAGTATCATCTTCATCTCTAGGGGAGAAGACATAACTAGTAGATTTGTCAGTCTGGGGACAATCTTGGGACTGGGGCATTGACCTTGGCACACATCACAGCACGAACAGTGATGGGAGCCATTAACCTCGGGTGGACATCAGTGGGCACCAAGAGGAGCAGGACACCAGCACAGCTGTCACCATCAGGTTTGCAGACACCAGACACATAATATCCTAGTTTGGCACTGAATAACTCTTGGGGGAAGGGCCCCAAAGTTCAGATTTAGTTCCAGTGGTTAAAAAATTCCAATGAGAAGGTCAACACTTTAAAAATCTGTTATGATGATGAGTTATTGAGTACTTTGCAAAGGAGAGTTTCAGAACAGTTCTGAGTACTAATAGCATCATGTCTCCCCTGGAGGAAGTATAAGCTCTAGGTGCTTATCTGCAATCAATTTTATTCTCTCATGTCACACCTCACTTGAAACTGACAAGCAAAGAGCGAACTCTGGGTTCCGCCTTATTGTTCCTTCCTCACCAGGTGAGTAAGAGAAAAAACTTAATAGCACAACTTCTAGTATTGGTAGGCATTCAGTAAATAATAACTTCTGTCTTCTTCTGGGAGGGCCTTGAAAAAGAAAAAGTGAACCTTTCTAAAGTGGTTAACTAAGTTAAATTTTACTAAGTAGGTTCCTTGAGAAGCGTATTTATCATATTCAGATGAGGCCACTTGCCTTAGTGATTCTGCTGGTTTGATGCGGGCTGAGAGAGTGCTGGAGCCCATTGTGCTTGATGAATGTTAATGAATGGTGATAAAGACCTTTTAGGAGAGGGTTAAATTATAAACTCCTCTTCTGCTTTCAAGTGGCTTTATAAGGAACACACACAGAGTGAACACTTTGGAAAGAATGAATACAAATGAGAATCGTGTCTGCTTTGCAAGAGGAAAGTTTATTAGGAGATTCAGGAATGGCAAGAAAGGCAGACGCCGCAGAGAGAACCACAAAATGCCTCATGTGACAGCTTCACAGCTCAGACCTCTCAGAGCATCAGAATGCAGACTGACTACAGGAGAGAGTCCTTGGCTGGAGGGGTTCGAGTGGGCAGGGGCTCAGCACCAGGTCACTCGCTGAGCATCTGTGTCCCTTCCAGGCCATGTGTTATGGGATGGGTCCCGGGCTCCATAGCTGATGGTTGTCAGAGAGGAAAATCTGGGCCATCGGGGTCGTCCTGGCTTCATGCCATCCTCCTGCTGGCCCCAGGTTATCTAGCATCCAAAGGTGCCACAGGGCCCACACCGGGAACGAGGACCACAAGGATTGGTGACGCAGGGTCCGATGGGCTTGTCGCACGCATTGGTGGTGGCGCAGGGATTGCAAGGCAGCCTGGGGCACAGAATCATTAGATCATCAGTATGAGATGGTGATTAAACAAGGGGGCTTACCCAAGGGGAGAGGAGAACAAGCAGAACCCATTCTCTGATGTCCTGAGAAGCCAAGCCTTGTTCAGATCACTCCCTTTATAAAGTTCAGAGACAGTGGCAGCAAAGAGCAAAGGACACTCGAAGCAGTATCCCAGCCTTTACTCTATGACCCTGGATACACAAAGAAGTCATTTCATCCCTCTCAGCCTCTGCCTCCCACCTGTGAAACTGGACTAGTAATACCTATCACACAGAATTGGGAAAACTCCCCAAGACAGTGTTTATAAAAATGCTGTGTCAACTGACAACTGCCGTGCACTATTAGCTAGTCACCTCCCCTGTGAACACTCAAGTGCTCATCTACAAGATGGTTATAATGATTCCCACTCTGCCTGCCTCAACGGCTCTAACAAAGATCAATGAAGCAATAGATTCGAAAGTTTGGCTTAAATCAAAAAGAGTGGTGATTGTTACAGCTTTTTTCCAGTCTGCAGTGGCAAGCCAGCCCTGAGCATGTGAAAACCTTATTTGCCCATCAATATCCAAAGGGTCACCCTTGGTGGGGGAGCAGTCAGTTCTCATGGCTATCTTTTGGAATAGAAAACACCTTTAACTCAAGTAATGTTAACAAGAAATACCCTTCATGTCACATTATAGTGATATAAAATTCTGGTCCCTACAGATTGGCATCAGAAACTTGAGCTGCTAACCAGGGCCCTCCTGGGCGCGCAGGCTAAGAAACTTGAGCTGCAAAGTCTCTGTTTTATCCCTTAGTGGAACTGTGCCTGTGCCTTGCAAAGGTGCTGCCTGCCTGGTACTCACTTGCAGTCCTCACTCTCCAGAAGACCTCGGTATGTGTTGATCTCACATTCCAGCCGTGCGCGCACGTCCAGCAGCACCTGGTACTCCTGGTTCTGTCGCTCCAGGTCACAGCGGATCTCGGCCAGCTGTTCCTCCACGTTGGTGATCATGCACTGCACCTGGGACAGCTGGGAGCTGTAGCGGGCCTCGCTCTCGGTCAGCGTGTTTTCCAGAGAGTTCCTCTGTGGAGGGGAAGATCAGGAACATCAGAGAGCAGCTCCTTGAGAGGATTTCTCCCTGGGGCTCCAGAGACATCCCAGGTTCCAAGAGCTAAGGGGGATGTGTGGCCCCAAGGGCAACCTCAGGACTTCGCCTCCCTGACTCCCCATTACTCAGCAGTGGGCCCGAAGAGCACACACCAGGTTGTGCTGGGCCTGCAGCTCAATCTCCAGGGCATTGACTGTGCGTCTCAGCTCAATGATCTCTGCCTGGCAGGACTGCAGCTGCTCTGAGCTGGACACCACCTGCTTGTTCAGCTCCTCCGTCTGCAACATCCAATGGGAGAAGCCGGGATCAGACCCTGTCTGAGGGCCTTGGGAGACCTTGAGTCCAGACTGGCCACGTACTTAGATGCCCACCTGTGTGGTGAACCATTCCTCCACTTCTCTGCGGTTGGTGTCCACCAGGGCTTCATACTGACACCTGGTCTCATTCAGCACACGGTTCAGGTCCACGGTGGGGGCAGCATCCACCTCCACGTTTAGGCGGTCTCCAATCTGGCAGCGCAGGGTATTGACCTCCTGATGGGAAAAGGGGAAGGAATAAAACCACAGAACAAAGGCTATAAATAAATAACCTCTTTGAGGGAGTCCAGTGTAGTGGAAAGAAGATTGCTTGAAGTTTAGGAGACGTGAGTTGAAGCCCAGCTAAGTCACCTCTGGAGGCCCAGGCCCTCTCTCTGAGCCTCTTCCCTCATCCGTATAACAAGGCTGCTTGATTAAATAATTGCTAACATTTCTTCCCACTCCAGGATTCTATCATTTCTTTCTTATTTCCCCTTTGTTCAGCGATAAGCCTGGCATGTTCATTGGTTTATAATTGTTGCTACGTAAATATAGAGAAACCAGGTTTAACTCCTCCCCTTAATTCCATGTTTTCTACCTGCATTTACTGTTGATTTAACATCTATTGTTTGAGACATGCATCTGATTTCCCAGTATTGTATTCAACCATCAGATCAGAATCAACCATCATTCAAGTCCTTTCCTTTCACCTAGTTTTCCCATCTATCCATCCACCCACCCATCCATCCATCCATCCATCCATTCAACTTGGGTTCTAATTATCTAGGTGCAACAAAGTATAAAGATGTTTACTATCTCCTCCCAGTCTGGGTAATTAATTTGGCAACTATTCTGAGGATCATAGATCTTATCAAACAGTAAAATGTATTTTAAAGATCTTTGTGTGACTTTTTGGCCACATTTATCTGGCCCTAAGTGAATATAGGTCAGCTGACCACACTCCTTTATGTAAAAGAGGTGTGCCATGACTCATTCCTCAACGAGTCCCTAAGTGTGTTTCGGGCAGCCAGCAAAATGTGTTATCTCTAGGGTACTTAGCTAATCAAGACTGACCTCACCCTACTCAGGGGGTCATGGGGCACTCAGTATTGGGATGTTTGGGATTGAGACGCCGTTACCTGCTCATGGTTCTGCTTGAGGGACAGCAGCTCCTCCTTCAGGGACTCCACCTGGGCTTCCAGGTCAGACCGGCACAGGGTCAGCTCATCCAGGATCCTGCGCAGCCCGTTGATGTCCGACTCCACCAACTGCCGCAGGGACATCTCGGTCTGATACCTTCAGAGGTTAAAGGAGGTCAAAAAAGAAGACTTTCTTTTCTGGGCTTTACTTGGCTGACCTAGTCAATTTCATTTTATTTTGAAATTTGTTTTTTTATTTTTCGGAGAAAAAAATACCACCATGCTGAGTGAGAAAACCTATTTCATCTCTGAGACCCACAGAGATGGCGTTGATGGGACAGCTACATGTAGTTTAATCTAACATTAACTGTATTTGTTCTAAGATTCTCATTTCCAAGTTATCAACTAAGCCCTGCCATTTTTGTCTTCTTAAGTGGGTAGGCGTACTTCGCCAGCCTGCTACAGATTATCATGACCATCCTTTCCAACCATGCCAGGAAGCAATCTAGTGTTGAGAGAGGCACTGAGTTAGAAGCCAGTTAGATCCAGTCTTGCCATGAAACGTCTGTGGGCAGATTGGTCTCTGTGAATCTTGGTTTCCTTGTTTGCAAAATGAAGACAAAACTAACACTTCCCAGGGTTTGACTGAAGATGAAGAAATGATATACGTTAAACTGTAATGTAAACTGTAAGGTCGCATAAAAAAATGCAAAGGAGTCTCATAATTGCAATGGTCATATCTAAGAATATTGATTGGTTATCTGAAAGTGATGGGTTTTGTCCCTTGTTTTCATGGTTTAGTAACTTCTTTTTGATGGATTGTTGGTGACTGATGTAAATTAGGAGACCAGTGTGAAATTCACTTTAAAACTTGGCCCAGATGTTGATGATAAGGGGAATGAATGGGTGGTCTCTCACAAACAAAACACAGAATCTTTGCACTCAGTGAGGAAACTTTGACCTTTAACCTACCCTAACCCAGTGCAAGAATCCTCCCAAAATCATCCAGAAGCTTCTGCTTGCACACTCCCAGGATAGAGAGTTTGTTGCATTACAATTCAACCTATCCACAACTAGACTGCTCTGATCATTAGAAAAATCTCACTTGGTCCTGAAGTCGTCCGCGGCCAGCTTGGCGTTGTCGATCTGCACCACCAGCCTGGCATTCTCCGCCTTGCTGCACAGGATCTGGGCATGGGATTAATTGTGAAATGGGTTATACTCAGAGATGCCTTGTGCCCTACAGCAAAACGCTGTCTTCTTTCAGCCATATTCCTTCCAAATAGCTTCAAGTCCTTTCAGATGTTCAGTTTTAGCATAAAAGGCAAATTCGTTAATAGAACTGATCATTTCAAATTCAGAGCAGTTAAGGTAAAATGTGCCCTTGGTCATGAATTCTACTCTGCCTCTGGCTTCCTGCAGGAACTGAGAGTACTGGATGACTCGAGCCTCAGGTAGGATGAGCAACCACCCAGTTTGCTTAGAACTGAGGGGTTCCTGGGAGGCTAAAACCAGAGAAATCCCAGGCAAACCAGGCCGAGTTGGCTATCCAACCCTCACACTTTGGTTCCACCTACTGACTTCTTTCTTCTCGTGTTGCCTCATCCATGCCTTTACAAAAATGCTCTCCTCTACCTGGAAGGCCCATGGATGCCCTCACACACCAAACAAGACCCCTGTATGGCCCATGCACTTTGCATGTATCTAATAACACGTCTTATGTTCTTTGTGTGGTAGTTTGTTTCTACATCTATCTCCCCTATTAGACTGTGAGTTCCTGAAGAAGACTGTCTTACTCAGAGTTTATGCTCTACCCTAGCACTGGTCTAAGACCCTCCCACTGTGAACAAATGAATGAATGATATTCAAAGAGCTCCTCGCCTTCCTGGAATTCACTTTGCCAGAACTACAGAACAGTGGATGGCCAATTCCCTCTAAGGATTAAGAGATTGTACAACTGGATATAAACTGCTCATTTTCCAAGCCCCATTCAGATACTGCCTCCTCTGAGGAGCCCTCCCTAATCTACACCAGGTATTAAACCCCACCTCTCTGTGGGCATTTGACTTATGCCCACTTCTACTGAATGTATGGCCCCGTATTGTCATCTGCCCTAGAGGATGGTACCTGGTCCCTATATACTTCTGGAGTCAACAATCCTCTTGCTTTGCCATAGATACTCTTGTGTTATAGCTTAAAAGGCTTTAAATATTTGAAGATTCACTCAGGAAATGCCTAGCATAGGGAAACAATTCCAGCACATACTACTTTTAAATTTTATAATGCTCTGAAACAAAACCACAATATTATACACAAACTAAAGAATTAGAAATTCTGATTTTAGGTATGAAGCACTGTAAGATTGGCATGACTGATTTTGGTCTAATGCCTTATCCTCTGCCCAGCCTGTACCCTTCCCTTGTGGTTCCAAAATAATAGATTTTCTAGCTAGGCGCAGTGGCTCACACCAGTAATTCCAGCACTTTGGGGGAAGGAAGTGAGAGGATTGCCTGAGCCCAGGGGTTTGAGACCAGCCTGGGCAACTTGACGAGACCTCGTCTCTACAACAAATCAAAAATTAGCCATTGTGGCACATGCCTACAGTTCCAGCTACTTGGAAGGCTGAGGTGGAAGGATCACCTGAGCCCAGCAGGTCAAGTCTGCAATAGCCGTGATCGTGCCACTGCACTCCAGCCTGAGCGACAGAGTAAGACCCTAAATTTAAAAAAAGACTTTCTCAGACTACTTGACGCCGTACCTAAGCCAACGAATTCTATGTCTTTATCATTCTCAACATTAGCTGAGAATAGCCTTAGATCCATTCAGAAGTTGGCATGTGAAATTTGCATAAATAGCTGTAAACTGGCAGTGCAGCGCCCACTCCTCACCTTCTGCTGGAGCTCCTCGATGGTCCGGAAGTAGGACTGGTAGCTAGGGCACACCAGGGGCTCCTGCGGCTGGCACCGCTCCTGGATGCGGCTCTCCAGCTCCGCGTTCTCCCGCTCCAGCTGGCGCACCTTCTCCAGGTAGCTGGCCAGGCGGTCGTTCAGGAACTGCATGGTCTCCTTCTCGTTGCCGTTGAAGGAGCCCTCGCAGAACCAGTTGCAGCTGCTCACGTTGGCAGAGATGTTGCAGGCCCCGGGCAGGGTGCATCCGTGGCAGCTGGGGGGCACACAGGGCCTGGAGGCACAGCTGGTGCGGCAGCTCAGGTTGGGCAGGCAGCAGGAATATGACATGGTGCAGGAGGGAGTGGGGCTCTGAAGGTCAGGTTCAAAAGCTGATTCCTCTTCTCTGGGATAAGCCCTGGTCCACTCCAGAGCTTTATATCCCACCAGCAGTGGGTGTGGCGACCACGTCAAGCCTTCCCCCCTTTTGTCTTCTTGACTGATTTTTCCGTTTATTATTCAGCCACCTCACCTGAGTCCTTCACCTCATAAACTCTTTTACTCCGGCTTCTTGCTAAGTCAGGACTCCTCACCAATTGCGCTGGTTGGTTAAATAGGAGCTTGATGGTTTGACTTCAAAGTGTCCAGCCTTACCCGCAACAATGCTTATCCACGAGGCATTGAGTTAGGGTGATACCTGGGTCCTGTCCCCCAGAGTGAGGAGCACTTCTATGCCTCTTTCTCCTAAACAATGAAAGATTTATGCTTCATCCAGCTCATCCTCAGCCAGGAATCTGTGAGAAAAACCATGGAAGGAGGCCCATCTGGAAACCAGAATCCTGGACACTAAGATCAGAAAGGCCTTCAAAGGCCATTGGTTCAACGTCCCTTTGCCATTCCATCCAGGCAGAGGGCAGCAACTCTTCCCATGAGGCCACAGGAAACCTCCCAGCCTCCTTTCTATTATCCAGTGTTCATAAGAACATTTTTAAAACTAAAATTTTTGAAGCACGCACTGTGAATGAAGTATTGTGCTATGTGCCATGCATGATATGACACTGGTGATGGCTCCTGCCCACTGAGCTCACCAGTGCCCCAGGCACTGTGCTAGGCACTTCGCATGCATTAGTCCTTCAGTTCTTAGGACACCCTGCAAGGTTACTACACCTCTGAGAGGTTGCCAAGGTCACAGGGATTCTGCGTGGTAGAGGTAGGACTCAAATGCAGATCTCTCTAATGCTGATGGCCACACTCTCTCCACTACCCTACACTTCTCTCTCTTCCAACCTTCTCACTGCTGAGATGCAGTGGTGCAGAAATGGATGGAGCTCAGTGGAGTCCATCGGGACTAGACAGTATCTCTTCCTATATTCAGATGGGCTGAGAAACAACAAGCTTTTTGTTATTTATCAAAGAGCCAAAAGTCATTTCTGTTCTAAAGGAAGGGGGTGTACTAAACAAGGACACCTAACACCCACTAGAAACTGAAAAAAGAAAACCCTCAGTTAGTCTGATGTAAAAATACTCAAACCTTGTTCTCCAAAGGATGTGGCTTGCAAAGCCACCACATCATCATGTGCCGAAGTGGCATTTCATGACCATCAGCACATTTTGGCAAACAGATGCTCTGCCCTCCTCCTATTCCAGATGGAGCTGTGGACTATGAGGACTAGAATCTAACTCTAATCTATCAGACTCAAAATATGGAAGATTCTCCTCCGAGTTGTTCCTTTTGGAAGCTCCATGTTGATTCCTGCTGTACAGCCACTGCTCAGATGACCCTTTCTTTAAACTAGTCCTTATAGCCTGGGACACATCCTTTTGATTATCCTCACTGAAACCCAATCTTCTTCTTCTAAGGGTGTGTTTATTTTTGGAACCAGCCTGATGTCATTGGAAACCATGCCTTGGGAGTAGGATAAATAACCACGCTGAGTAGAGCCTTTAATAGGTCAGGAACAAGTAGTGACTGAAAAATAATAATGTGCATTTTCTTGGGTGACTCCAAACATCATTTCCAAAGAGCTTCAAATATGGTTTTATAAAGGACAGCGGCTTTGGAGCAAATGTGTGGACACTGACCTCCTTCTCCACATTCAGAGTCCACAACTCTCTGTACTTCCTGCCTGAATCTTTATCTTTAAAATGACCCCACCATCAGTGAGATGGGGCATGAGTGCGTTGGCTTAAAATCAGTACCACAGCAGATTAAAGTCCTATTGGATGAGATCAAATAACATAAAGTAAATAGCTGAATTCATTAACTTTTCTCTAATTACCTCCTGTCCTTCTCTTCTTCTATGCCCCAAGCTTCAAAAGAGAAAAAAATCTAGATAATAGCACTTTTAAGGAATAAGAGAGGGATTGTATGTTATAGACTAATAAATACGTCCACAGGACTCCATGTAACCATTCCTGTGGCTTCTACCTCAGAGTAAAATAATCTAGACATAAGTAATCTTGTATCCTCAAATGTGGAGGGCAGAATTTAGAAAACCCAACCATTTCCACATCTTGAGTTGAAGTAGGTATAATTTCTGCACAGCTACACAGACATTTAATAAAAATGGTTGAGAGGTTGAGTCTATTGAGAAAGTAACCAAGTTTCAATTAGCTTCCCAGGAAATCTGGAAGGCGATTATTTTTTATTTATTCCACTTGCTATGTGCTGTGAATTCTAACCTTTACGTAAGTGATGCTATTGTCTCTGGTCAATGACCCTTCAATAAACATGATGAGCAAATCAAATCCTAACAAACAGGAAGGTTTTATACCTGCCCATGTAATTGCAGCAGACGCTGTGGTTGAGGCTTCTGGTCTTAAGATGTGAGCAAATTGTAGTTGAGACTTAAGGACTAGTTATTATGGAAGTCAAGGCTATTTCCACAGAAGAGATCACATGCAAACGCACCAGTGGTTCTTAACTATGGAATAGAGTTAGGGCGATCTTCTGCTAAGGTCACGCTGGCCACTTGCAGATTAATTGTATTTTAATGTTTACAAATGGCAAGAAGAGGCAGGGAGTCATATTATTGAGTGCACACAGAGCAAGAAGACTGACTTTATGCCAAAGAGGGATCCCAGATGGGAATTAGAAAACCAGAAACACTGTCCAATATCAACCCCAGCCTACGGTGCTGGGCCAGTCCATTAGAGTTGTCCATAAGAACAGGAAATAAGCTTGACAGGCTGTTCCATAAAGGTCAATTTATCTGGTGCCAAAGTATGAATCCCCCAGCCTTGTTATGTTGAGGGAAGAAATTGTGGTGGTAATCCAGAAACTAAGCCAACAGGTTTGGCTCTGTTCAAAAGAGCTTCCGATGATAGACAAACAGGAGAGGGGTTGGAGAAAGAGCCAGATCAATGGTAAAATAGACTGAGCAAGACAGGTACAGATACTGCAAAAGGGGAGGCTCAGGGGCTAGTTCCACAAACCCTCTCCATAGCTGCCATCACTTCTCTCACCCTCAGTCCTGAACTCCCAATGAAATGGAAATGAGAAGAGACCAAGCCAAGTCAAAGTAATGCAAAGTTCATTCATGCTATGTTTTTAACTCTACCCAGTCTAGAATAGAGGAGAAGAACATGAAACAATCCAGAATCATGCAATTTAATGGGGTTAGTCTTCCTGAGAAAGTTGAATTCAGGGCCCACTCAAAGAAGGAATGAAAACCTATTTATGTCGGCTGCTCTGCAGATCAAGAAGAAGGGCAGATGCTCAAACATTTTTAGCAGAACACAGAGGATAAAGCAAAGTAAGCTACATGCATGATACGAATGTGTTGTGTTGAACTTTTGCATTAAGCTAATGATCAAGTTGGTGATTTGAGATAGACTTAGGGGGAAAAAAACCTTGGTGTCTTGAAATATGGCTTCTTCCTTCAGCATCCTGCAGACTCTGTTCTCTGTACTGTCACCAGCAATCTCCCCATTGCTACAACCATTGTTGAATTTCACCATCCTTGTCCTGCATGCTCTTGACCAGCTTCTCATTGCCACTCTTACTTCCTTTGACTTCCGTGTCACTTCACCGGCTTCTCCAATCCTCTCTCCGATTGCTTGTAACCCGGTGTCATTTCTGTTCTCGAGACTTAGGAAAACCAGGGCTGAACCTCATAAACTTTGGAGAGCCCCATGTCAGCTCTTTCATTTCCATCAGTGGTCTCCAAGTTTTTTCCATACTCTATCATCTTCCCTTTGACAGTCTTAACAACCCCTGCTGCTCTATCTTTGTTATTTAGATAACACTCTCAAATCCAGTCATTCTTTTCCAACTCTCTCCAATAGAGACCCAATATTGTTTTATTTTCTCAGGCTCAGAAACCTCAGACCTGTAGTAGGTGTTTGTGGTGGTTAATTTTATGTCAACTTGACTGGGCTAAGGGATGCTAAGATATCTGGCAAAGTATTATTTCTAGGTATGTCTGTGATAATATTTCTGGAGGAGATTAACATTTGAAGCACTGAGTGCAGAAGATCTGCCCTTCCAATGTGAGTGGGCATCATCCAATCTATTGAGGGCGCAAATGGAACAAAAAAGCAGAAGGGTGAATTGCTCTTGTGTATAGCTGTGACATCCATCTTATCTTGTCCTCTAACATCAATGCTTCTAGTTCTTGGGCCTTCAGACTTGAACCAGAACTTACACCAGCAGAATTTCTGGTTCTCATTCCTTCTGCTTGAATTGGAACTACACCACCAGCTTTCCTGGGCTTCTGCCTTAAAGACAATAGATTGTGGGACTTCTCAGCCTCCATAATCGCATGAGCAAATTTCTCATAATGAATGTCTTTCTATGTATCTATGAATATCCCATTGGTTCTGCTTCACTGGAGAACCCTGACTAATACAGCATTTGATCAGTACTGGTTTTCTTCCATCTTTCTCCATTGCCCTTCTACCTCTAATCAACTTCCATATCCTCAGCCATGATCCTCAAATCCATCTCCACCTATCTCACTCTTGTTGTTTCTCACCTCCTAAATAATTTTCCTTTTATTTCACCAACTCCACCAACTTCTAGGATCCCTCACAACCTGGCCTGCCTATGACTGCCAAGTGTATCACATGGTATATCACATTATCTTAGAAGAAAACGTCCTGCATAACTATTCGGAGCACTGCCAAGTCTGGTCCTACCTAATTACCTTGCAGTTTAATCTTCTGTTACCACATTTGCCCTGTTTTCTAGGCTAGGAATCGAGCTGTCAGTCTCTAAACACAACCCCTGATCCCTCATCTCCTTACCAAGAAAAGTTCATGCTCAGAAAACTTTCCCTCTTCTTAGGGTTACACACACTCATCTGTTCAAACATATCCCCAGCACATTTTATTTCAGAATTATGCTAATATCATACAGTAATAGTTGATTGAAGTTGAAACTGTAGGAAGTATATAAAGTTTTAATAACCTTCTCATGAATTCTCATTAGTGTTACTCTTCCTTATTTATTCTACTTACAGTATTCCATGGTTTACGCTAGGCTTTAATTGGGTGATGACATTGTCCCTGTTGAAGGGCCTGAAGTCAACAAGACAGGCAGACAAAATTTATACAAACAGAATATTTGGGTTGTCAAAGCCCTGATCGAGGGCTACCTCCTTCTGGAGCCTCTTCTTATCATTCTCTCTTGCTTCTGAACTTCGTAATTCCTTATTTACACCTATCTTGAACCACACTGACATTTGTCTATGATGACTGTGACTTTGTCTTATCCACTCTAGACTTTAAACATGCTCTGGGCTAGGACTGGGGTTCACTTACTCCACAAAGTACTGGGCACACACAGTGGATGATTGGGCATACACTGCAGTTGTATCTGACAGAACTGAATAAAACAGATAATTGAGACTGTGGTCTTTAGACTTGAGATCTTTAAAATTCAGAGATGAGGAAGGTGGTGAGTAAAGCAGGACTGATGCGGGGGCAATGATAAATGAACATTGGTTGTTCTTGGAATTATAGGAAAAGAAATGATGAAGAAGCTGTGGAAGGATATTCTAGATAAGAGCAAACATCTAAAAGAAAGAATAAACTTGAAGAGGGAAAAGGTATGGAGAGAGAATTGACTGCATGTAAAGTGTCTACTTGGAAGACAGCAGGTCAGGTACAACAAGTGGGTAGCAGGCCGGGCCCAGTGGCTCAGCTTGTAATCCCAGAACTTTGGGAGGTCGAGGTGAGTGGATTGCCTGAACCTGCGGGTCTGAGACCAGCCCGGGCAACTTGGCAAGACCTCGTCTCTACAATAAATTAAAAAATTAGCAAGGCATGGTAGCATGCGCCTGTAGTTCCGGCTACTTAGAAAACTGAGGCAGAGGGTTTGCTTGAGCCCAGAAGGTCAATGCTGGGTTGGCCATGAGTGTACCACTGCACTCCAGCCTGGGTGACAGAGTGAGTCTCCAACTCAAAAAAAAGACAAAAACAAGCAAACAAACAAAAAAGTGGGTAGCAAGATGAACCAGTTTGTCAAAGATAAGTTGTAGTCCAAGTAAACATGATATAAATGGTCAACCATCAAGTGAAACTATCCTATGGGCACCTAAAAACCTGGAGCTTGAGCTCAGGGGAGAGTGAGTGTGGAAGTAATCAACATAGAGGTGTTAGCCCTCTGTGAATGGGTATGTAGACAGAGAAAAACAGAGGTCTGTGGATCTAAGTATTTCCTCCATTTAGAACCAAAAAGTTAGATAGCTAATTAGAAGACAGAAAACAGGCAATCAGAGATATTGCAAGAGGACCCAGAGTGTGTGGGGTTATGGAAATCAATGAAGGTGCGTTTTGAGAGAGAAGCAGGTATCTATTGGCAATGTAGGTTCAGCAGAGAGGTTGAGAGGAGAGGATGGCTGATCTTTAGGCAGCTTTGGAGAAAGGGAAGCAGGAAATTCCATTATGCTGAGAGTGACAATGAGAGATAGCAGTGAGGTCTAGGGAGGATTCTCAAAACCACCAAGGGCCCTATAGTCAAGACACAATATGGGCCCAGAGAGGGAAGGCCAGATTTTCTGCATAGCCTGCCTGTGGTGGGAGCCTCCCTGAAGTCCTTGCCTCCCTCTTCATCAGTGTTTCTGGTGGAGCATGATGACTTGGCTCAGTCACTTAATCTATTTAATTCTCATAACGAAGGGGTATTTTTATGAAACAGGCATGATGAGTAATTTACAATGCATGAATATGAATGAGATACACATTTACTATGCCAAAGAAATAAAGTTTATTGGGAAGTAAATGAAGTTGCCTCCATGCATTCCAGAGAATAACAAAGAAAGCAGGACATGCCCTATATACAGGAAACACCCTAAAGTCACGACTAGAGCTCAGATTACACAGAGTTGAATCTCTGCAGAAACAAAAGAGGCTTAACTTCAACACTAAAGAGTTTTCCAGACATTGGAAATTGAGGGTGTGTGTCTTTGCTTGTTGGATCTGGAAAACATTCCAGTGTCTAGAATATCACTGTTGGTATGACATGGTTTCTTGATGTCAGTCGAGCTCCGGAAAAGACTGGAGGATCTTTCCTGTGCTTGATCTAAACAAATTTGTTGATGTCTTCAAAGCGATGCAAGCTTTTCAATTACAGCAACACTTCTGAGAGCTGCCACAGGGTCCGCAGGAGTCGCCACTAGCGTTGGTGGTGGCACATGGGTTGCAAGGGAGTCTAGGGGGACAGGAATGCTCAGGATGGCTTGGGGAGGGGACAGGAGAGAGCCCCGGGGTACACAGAATACCTTGTGCTTAATAAGATATCCTATGAATTCTCAGTGTTGGAGTTAGTTGAAATTAAATTTGAATTGTTACCAAATCCTTCTTTCTCTTTCCCAGAATGTCATGAATGAGTGTGAAAAATATCCTTTCGAAAAATATCCTTTATGATCTTGTACTCTTGAGCTCTTCTGGAATTTCACACAATCTGCCTGAACCAACAGTTATTGCTGTGACTGGCAGCTCCACCCACTCCCTCTCCACTGCCAGCCCCTCCAGACAGGGGGTTGATCCCTGCCCCTTTGTTCTTCCACATGCTTAACCATCATAGGTCACTGGGCAAGTAGCAAACATGCATTTAATGTAGGTTGTTTGGTGAGTTAACACATAGCCACTGTGTGTGCTTGCAATGTATTGTAGATCCACCATGCACATTCTTCCCAGAAATCCCTCACCCCAGACTCACTTGCAGTCCTCACTCTCCAGCAGGCTCCGATATGTGTCGATCTCGCACTCCAGCCGTGCGCGCACATCCAGCAGCACCTGGTACTCCTGGTTCTGACGCTCCAGGTCACAGCGGATCTCGGCCAGCTGTTCCTCCACGTTGGTGATCATGCACTGCACCTGGGCCAGCTGGGCGCTATAGCGGGCCTCGCTCTCCGTCAGTGTGTTTTCCAGAGAGTTCCTCTATGGAGGGGAAGATCAGGAACATCAGAGAGCAGCTCCTTGAGAGGATTTTTCCCTGGGGCTCCAGAGACATCCCAGGCTCCAAGAGTTAAGAGGGGAGGTGTGGTCTCAAGGGCACTCCCAGGACTCTGCCTCCCAAACTCCCTATTGTTCAGCAGTGGGTCCAAACAGCACACACCAGGTTGTGCTGCGCCTGCAGCTCGATCTCCAGGGCATTGACCGTGCGTCTCAGTTCGATGATCTCCGCCTGGCAGGACTGCAGCTGCTCTGAGCTGGACACCACCTGCTTGTTCAGCTCCTCGGTCTGCAACACCCAACAGGAGAAGCCGGGATCAGACCCTGCCTGAGGACCCTGGGAGGCTTTGGGTTCAGAGTGGCCAGGTGTTTAGATACCCACCTGCGTGGTGAACCATTCCTCCACTTCCCTGCGGTTGGTGTCCACCAGGGCCTCGTACTGACACCTGGTCTCATTCAGCACGCGGTTCAGGTCCACGGTGGGGGCAGCATCCACCTCCACATTGAGGCGGTCTCCAATCTGGGAGCGCAGGGTGTTGACCTCCTGATGGAGAAAAGAGAAAAGAATGAACCCACAGCAACAGAGCTGCTATCTTCCTGCTCTAGGACCCTGCTCAAAAAAGCCCTAAAATGAATATCCTGATCACTCCTAAAGAATGCCACATACATTGGGTAGCTATAACTCAAACAGCAGCCACATCAATATCTTTCCCAACAAAAGTGAAACAACTTCACATCCCCCACAAGACCAAGTCCAAGCTCCTTGGCAAGAGCAAGTCCTCCCTCAGTTCCTGTCACCTCCTTTAGGTACCACATGCCCAACCAAACTCAAATTGCCCCTGCTCTGCCGCCTCTGGGTCTTTGTTCTGCCTATTCCCTCAGATTGAAACACCCAAGTACTGAAATCCTCCTCCTTGCATCTGAGAAGAGTTCCCTCCCTCCTCCCAGAAAGACTGGGTTATTCCTCCAGCAGGCTGCCCGTTTATCTCCTAAGGTACTTGTTTCACTCTACCTTGTACTCAGTCCCTGCATGGCCTGTCTCTCCATGAGTGAGATTTTTGGAGAGGGGGGCATGTCTTATTTTTTCCTCCACCTCTACCACCAAATCCAGGAGCTAGCAGTGACCAACAGAGAGCAGGGCTCAATGAATGATATCTTCCTCGGCATCGACTAGCTGCTTGAGAATTAGCAACTCACCTCACATCTTGTCACAGCACCATCATTATCTGAGCTGACTTTGAATTTTTCAGGGAAGGGTCTCAGGCTAGGGAGCCTAACTACATGGCCTCTTGATTCCCAATGCTAATAGCTTAACTCTGAAGCCTGCCTTTTTTTTTAAGCTGCATCTTACCTCCTCATGGTTCTTCTTGAGACACATCAGCTCCTCCCTCTGGGACTCCACCTGGGCCTCCAGGTCAGACTTGCACAGAGTCAGCTCATCCAGGATCCTGCGCAGACTGTTGATGTCCGACTCCACCAGCTGCCGCAGGGACAGCTCCGTCTGGTACCTGCACACACAAATCAGAGTGGGAGGATGAACCAGAAAAGAAGGCTGCCTTCCTTCCTCTCCCATGTCTTGTTTGGGTAGAATAGGCCTGGATCTCTTTAAACTTATGTAGTTTTCTGTCTCTTTTCTTCCTGTGTTCCCCTCATGCTAGGCATGGGCAGGCTGAAAAGGTCCCCTGAGTCACCCAAACACCAGAAGGGTGCCCATGGGCACCCATTAGATGGGGGTCTTTCATTCTGCTCTCAATTTTGTTGGTTAATATACTGCCAAATCAACCCATTCCCAAAGAGCAATTCATCTCAATCTCTAAATTTGAGGGTTTAAGAAGCACTTCCAGGCCAGGGTCAGTGGCTCAGATTGTAATCCCAGCAGTTTGGGAGGTCGAGGCGAGTGGATTGCCTGAGCCTGCGGGTTCGAGACCCACCTGGACAACTTGGCAAAACCTCATCTCCACAATAAATCAAAAATTAGCTGGGCGTGGTAGCACGTGCCTGTAGTTCCGGCTACTTGGAAGGCTGAGGCGGAAGGATCACTGGAGCCCGGCAGGTCGAGGCTGCAGTGGCCAGGAGCGTGCCACTGCACTCCAGCCTGGGCAACAGAGTGAGACTCCAACCTCAAAAAAAGAAAACAAAGAAGAAGCACTTCCAGAAAAACTAATACAGATGGAAGCGCAGACAACACATGAGTCTAGATCCTTGTGTGAAACTGATCTCTTCCCTTCTAGAGAACATCAGGCCCATAGGGCCATGAGAGAGCTATGGGGCCTTGATCATCTGGCCCAAAGGGCTCAACATACTTGGTTCTGAAGTCATCAGAGGCCAGCTTGGCATTGTCAATCTTCACCACCAGCCTGGTGTTCTCAGACTTGGAACACAGAATCTAAAAAGAGGTTTCTATCATGAGGTCCACTTGAACTTGAGAATGTCTTATTGTTCAAAGATAGCCAGCTGTGCTGGCCACCCTCCCCCCACCATGACCCACCCCTCACCTTCTGCTGGAGCTCCTCAATGGTCTTGAAGTAGGACTGGTAGCTAGGGCACACAAAGGGCACCTGCTGCTGGCACCATTCCTGGATGCGGCTCTCCAGTTCCGCGTTCTCCCGCTCTAGCTGGCGCACTTTCTCCAGGTAGCTGGCCAGGCGGTCGTTCAGGAACTGCATGGTCTCCTTCTCATTGCCGTTGAAGGAGCCCTCGCAGACCCAGTTGCAGCTGCTCACATTGGCGGGGATGTTGCAGGCCCCGGGTAGGGTGCAGCTGTGGCAACTGGGGGCCACACAGGGCCGGGAGCAGCAGCTGGTGTGGCAGCTCAGGTTGGGCAGGCAGCAGGTGTATGACATGGTGCTGGGACGGGTAATGGAAGAGCAGGTGAGCTGCTGGAGGCAGATGTGGATGAGGATTGAGTCTCTCCTTCCTCTGTGGTCCTTTTATACCCTTAATAGTGGGTGGGGGCTTGGCATACGGCATAGTTTCCTTCCCTAATGCTTTAGCTAATTTTTCTCCAAAATATGCTAGTTAGATGCTTCCTCTCTCGCCCCATAAAATTATTCCATTCTGCTTGTGTCACACCAGGCTCTTCCTGGGTACTAGTCGTTGGTGAAATCAGAGTTTCACCAGATGGCTTCAAAGGAGGCCAATCATCACAGCCCCAAAAGGCTCTTCCCATTACTCAGAGGGGAGGACAGCCAGGGACACAGGGCGGAGTTGTTTGGGAATCCTGGATTCCTCACCCATGAGATTCTGCTGCTGTACTCCCTGGAATGAGAACTTTGGGTGAACACTCTTCCAGATAACCCTCTCCTCCCATGTCTGTCCATGTTTCAGCGTTTAGTTCAACGTGTCCTGATAGCGGAAGATCATCGTGTTGATTGCAAGGATCCTGAGCCTTACTGGGGTTTAGGGAATTTGCCAACACATGAAGAGATTGAAAACAACTGAATGTTGTGGTTGGGAAATGAGAAAGTAAAATGAAAACTGATTGGATGGATGGTAATTGTACTAAATTGGGGGTGGGGGGGAGTCAGAAAACTACACTCACAGGCCAACTTTGACCTGCAGCATTTTTTGTTAATAAAATGTTAATGACACACAACCATGTTCACTTGTGTAGGTATTGTACGTGACTGCTTTTGTGCAACAATAGCAGGGTTGAGTCGTTGTGACAGAGACCACAGGGCCCACAAAGACTAAAATAAATGTTTGCTAACCTGCACTGAAGCACCTGTCTCTCTAAAGATGAGAAAGAGAAAAAATATCTAGAAGAAAAATCATGCTGGCAATATTTCCAAAGAGTGAGCATTCAAGTGGCCGTGTTGAAGCATAAATGTGAAGCATAATACCTCACAATGACCAAGAAAAGAAAACCAGAATGAGGCATTCAGAGCTATCCTTGTATCCATGGTGACCTTGTCTCAAACTCTCTGAAAACTGCTCTCTCTTTATTCCTAGACTTGCTCCTCTTTCTGAGAGCATTAACTCTCCCAGAGGTAAAACTATGACAACATGAGATATTCCCAGGACAAGTCAAAGTGCCCACAAGAATGCAGCTTGACTCTGCTGTCCCCAAGAAGTGGACACTGTCTCTGATAAGTGTGTGTCCCTTGTCTATCACTTTGGGGTTCAGTTAGCTTTTGACTCTTCCATACCCTAAAACATCTCTCTTGATAGAATAGCCTACCTCACTTAACCTTTTTTTCCCTGTCACTCTATCTTTCCTTTGTTCTGCATAGAAATGCAGTCATGGTTCAGAAAGAAGTCCCAGAAGATTATTTGTGGAACACAATACAAACCATTCAAAGAAGGCTATGTCTGGATTTCCAAGGCAGCATAAGAGGTACAGAAAAAAGCACATCTTTAGTTTTATTTATTTATTTCCTTTTTTTCCTAATCTAGCTACTGGTATGTGAATTTTGTTTATCTTTCAAAAAAAACTCTTAGTTTCACTGATTTTTTTTTGTTTTTCAACTTTCTGTTTTAGCTTATTTCTGCTCTTGTCTTCATTATTTCCTTTCTTCTGCTAACTTTGGGCTTAGTTTGTTTATTCTCTAGTCCCTTGAGGTGTAAAGTTGGTTGTTTGAGATCTTTCTTTTTTAAAAACATAGGTACTTATCACTATAAACTTTCCCCTTAGTACTGCCTTGGTGCATCCCAAATGGCTTGATATTTTGTGTTTTCATCTTCATTTGTCTCAAGATATTTTCTAATTTCACTTTTGGTTTCTTCTTTGACTCATTGGTTATTCAAGAGTGTGTTGTTTAATTTCCACATATTTGTGAATTTTTCTGTTTTCCTTCTGTTATTGACTTCCAACTTCATTCTACTGAGGGAGGAAAAAAAATACTTGGTGTTATTTCGGTCTTCTTAAATTTGTTAAGACTTGTTTTCTGACCTAACATGTGATCTATCCTGGAGACTACTGCATGTGCCCTTGAAAAGTATGTGTATTGTACTGCTGTTGGGTGGAGTGTTTTGTGCTCACGTCTGTTAGGTCCATTTGTTCTATGGTGTTAAGTTCTATTGTGTACTTACTGACTTTCTGTCTGAATGTTCTATCCATTCTTGAAAGAGGGGTATTGAATTCTACTTTTTTTTTTTTTTTTCAGTTGGAGTCACTCTTGTCGCCCAAGCTGGAGTGCAGTGCAATGGCACACTCACGGCCACCGCAGACTTGACCTACTGGGCTTAGGCAATCCTTCCACCTCAGTATTCCAAGTAGTTGGAACTACAGACGCATGCCACCATGCCCAGTTAGCTTTTTTGTGTGATTTATTGCAGAGATGAGGTCTCACCAAGTTGCCCAGGCTGGTCTCAAACCCCAGCCTCAGGCAATCTTCTCGCCTCAGCCTCCCAAAGTGCTGGGATTACAGGCTGAGATGCCGTGCCTGACTGAATTCTCCTATTATTGTTTTACTGTTTATTTCTTCCTTTAGTTCTGTCAATGTTTACTTTGTTTAGGTACTCTGATGTTGGGTGCATATATGTTTATAATCTTCCTGGTGATATTTTTCATCATTATATAATGTCCTTTGTATCTTGTGACTGTTTTTGATTTAAAGTCTATTTTGTCTGATGTGAGTATTACTATCATGCTCTCTTTTAGTTACCATTTGCATGTAATATCTTTTTTCTATCCCTTTGCTTTTAGCCTATATGTGACTTTAGATCTTATAGACAACACATCAACATGTAGATAGATCTTGTTTTGTTTTGTTTTGTTTTAATTCATAGCTATTCTATATCTTTTGATTGAGGAGTTTTGTTCATTTACAGCTAAAATAATTTTGATATAAAAAGACAATATAGGCATTTGGTTAATTGTTTTGACTATCTTATAGTTCTTTGGCCCTCTTTTCCTCTCTTGCTGTCTTTCTTTGTATTTTATTTATTTTTTGTATCGATATGCTTTTTTAATTTTTATTTTAAAGATGTAGGGTACAATTCAGGGTTAGGTACATAAGTGGTCATCGTACAAGTAAAGTTTGGGTACCCTTATTGATGTTATGTTACCCCTCTCCCTCCTCCAGCAGCATCCCTCTACTGCCAGTCCCCGTCTTATAGTATTATGGTAGATGTTCATAAGGGATCGCTTATGAGTGAGAACAAGTAGTATTCAGATCTTTGTTTCTGTGATAAATCACTGAGTACTATAGGTTCTAAATCCATCCAAGTTGCTGCAAAGTCCATAATTTTGCTTTTTCTTATAGCTGTGTAATATTCCATCATGTATATGTACCACATTTTCTTTTCCAGTCCACTTTCGATGGGCAGCATGGTTGGTTCCATGTTTTTGCAGTGAATAATGCTGCAATAAACATGCGTGTGCAGGTTTCTTTTTAATAGAGTGATTTGAGTTCTTCTGGGTATAGTCCCAAAAGGGGGATCGCTGGGTCATATGGAAAGTTGATTTTTTGATCTTTTAGAAATTGCCACATTGTTTTCCACAAAGGTTGTATAAGTTTACACTCCTACCAACAGAGTAGAATCATTCCCTTTTCCCCACATCCTCTCCAGCTTCTGTTGTTTGAGTTATTGTTGATGGCCATCCTGACTGGAGTTAGATGGTATCTCAGTGTGGTTTTAATTTGTATTTCTTTGATGACTAGTGAGGCTGAGCATTTTTTCATGTATCTGTTGGCTGCTCATATGTCTTCTTCTGAGAAGTGTCTATCTTTTGCCCACTTTTTAATAGGGTTGTTTGTTTTTTTCCTTTTGGCATGTTTGAGTTCCTAATAGATCCTGGATGTTAGGCCTTTGTCAGATTTATAGTTGGCAAATATTTTTTCCCATCCTATGGGCTGTCCCCCCACTCTCTTAATGGTTTGCTTTGCAGAAACTTTTTGATGAAGTCCCAATTGTCTATTTTTTTGTATTTATATGCTTTAATTTATGTTTTTTTTCTGTTTTGTGTATCTTCTGTAGGTATGTTCTATGTGGTTATCATGGAGCTTATCTAAAACAACTTATAGTTATAAAAGTCTATTTTAATCTGATAACAACTTAACATCAATGTACAAAAACTTTGCACTGTCTGCACCTTTACTTCTCTTACACACACTTTATATTATTAATGTCAGGATTTATATTTTTATATTGTGTATCTATTAACCTATTTTTATAATTATAGTTATTTTAATACTTTTATATTTTAATGTTTATGCTAAAATTAAAAGTAATTTACCTACCCTATGGTATTATAGTAGTCTATATTTGTTGGTATATCTACTTTTACCAGCAAGTTTTTTCAGACACTTTTATATTGCTACTTGGCATCCCTTTAGCACTTCTTGTGAGGCAGTTCTAGTGTCTCAGTTTTTGTTTGTCTTTATCACTCCTTCATTTTTTTAAGTATAGTTTTGCTGGGTATAATATTCTTGGTTGACAGTGCTTTTCCTTTCAGGATTTTTAATATATCATCCTACTTTCTTCTAGCCTGCAAAGTTTCTGTTAGAAATCCACTGATTGTATCATGAGGATTCCCTTGTATATGATGAGTAACTTTTCTCTGACTGCTTTCAAAGTTCTCTTTTTTATTTTGACTTCTGACAACTTAATTATAATGTGCATCACTGCTGATTTCTTTGTATTCATCTTATATGGAATCTGTTGGGCTTCCTGGGTCTGGGTGTCCATTTTATTTCTTAGATTTGGAGAATTTGGGACCTTTATTTCCTTGAATGTGCTTCCTTCTCCTTTTCTTTCTCTTCTCCTTCTGTAGCTCTCATAATGTATATATTGTTCTGCATGATGATGTCCTATGTCTCTTAAGCTTTCTTCATTTTTTTAATTCTTTTTTCCTTTTTCTCCTATAATTGAATATTTCCAGTAGCCTTTCTTTGAGTTAACTGATCCTATCTTCTTCTTGATTTAGTGTGCTGTTGAACCCCTCTAGTAAATTTTTTAGTTTAGTTATTGTATTATTCAGCAACATGATTTATTTTTAGTGTTTTCTTTCTCTTTGTTGAAATTCTCACTTTATTTGTATTTTTTTCTCCTAATTTCACAGAACATCTTGATGATGGTTACTTTGAATTTACTTTCAAGTAAATCATATACTTCTATTTCATTGGAATCATTTTCTGGAGGTTTATCTTCTACATTTTTGAAACATATTTTCCTGTTTCTTCATTTTTTTAACTCTTTATGCTGGTATTTATGCATTAGACAAAGCAGTCAAATCTCCATGGTCTGAACTCATACAGGAGAAGACCCTCGCTAATCAGTACAGCCAGAGATTTGGGGAGGGGCTCTCAAATCTTTGTGCTCATCCAAATCACTAACTTTGTTCTTTGCAACCTCCAAGCATCTTGAGTATGCCGGGTTCTATCAGCACTCTGACACAGATGAGATAAATTCCCCTTTCCTAAGGCAGTTGCTATAAATGTCAGAATATGGATCCACAGTATATTAGACCCACAACTTTTTCTCTCCCTGTTGGAGACCACTGCCCTGCTTGATCTCTGCTAAAAACATACTTGGCATATGTGCAAAGTCACAACCAGCCAAGGATGCCTATAATGGTAAAGCCAGATAGGCATGTATGCTGAGGCAAGTTCTACAGTGCAGTGTCTATTGTGTTAGAATAGATTTTAAAAGTTATTCATTCTCTTGCAAGCAACTGCACTATATCTTGTAAACAGTCATGCTTTATCACAAAAGCTTTCTAAAATCAAAACAGGGATTTTTCTTTGCACTGTCTGTACTTTGTCCTTAAAGGTTTACTTAAATACATCATTTTGTACCAATAAAAGTCTGGTAGGTAAGATATGGTGGGGGGCCTTTGTTCTGCAAGACACTGTACTGTGAATTGTGTTATTATACTGCCCCGTTCCTCTTTCAAGATCCTTTACCACCCTGCCATGCAGGACAAAGCATCACCCCAGGAAGAATTTGGCATCTAGGACTTTTCAATGGCTCACTCTGCATTGGGCCATGGGAGGGCACTATTATGAATGCTAGTGTGCCTGTTAAAATCATTACCTTTGCTCTTGATGGTTCTCAATGTCTAAAGTATGATGGGTTCCATTCACACTCTAAGACAACCAAGACAGAAGTTGGCATACCCCCAGAAAAATCTGAATGTTGGATATATGGTCTAGTTTTTTTCCTTCCTTCTCACAGAGAAACTGGAATCTGGGGGGTTCCTTCTGATTATATGACATTATGCTAAGGGGAGCAGAGATTATTGTGTGAGACTGTCTAAAATTTTTCTACTAGCTTTGATCTGGTTGGTTTTGCTTCACTCAGGGTGCAAGAACCTCTCAAATAGTAACTGAATTTCTCAAAAAGAGAACTGATCTGCCTTTTGTTGTTGAACCAATGTGTTCATGGGGGCAAGGAGGGTACAGTGATTCCTATTCCATCACCTTCCTGACATCAGTTCCCCTAAAAGAAACACATATTTGAAATTAAACGACCTGGTTTTACATTCTTACCTATGTTATGAGCTTATGTAAGTCAGTTCCCTTTTTTGAGTCTCATTTTTCTCATTTCTTAAATTAAAATAACAATAATTCTGCCTACCTCATAGTTTTTTGTATGTGAATGTTAAGTAGATATTGTATGTGAAGATGTTTGGGGGAGGAAATGACAATGATTATATCTGTAAACTTCATCCTTCCTATTGTCGGCCCAGATGGTTCAGATAAAGAGTTTTTGCGAAAATTATGAAATTTCTATTTTGTAAAATTTTTTGAAAATTTTGTTTATTAAGCAGACACCTGGGCACATTGCCTGTGTTAACCTAGGGGTAATTAAACCTTACTCACTTACCTTGTAAGCACATACCTCTATTCATAAATTAATCAGCAAAAATGCAAATTTAGTATTAACTTATAATCTAGTGCCTGAAATAGAAATTTGGCAGATGACCACTGTCTTCTAACTTCTCTGCTAAGTTTCTGATCTTGTGGGTGTGATTATCTTATTTGGGGTAGTTCTTGAGAAGGACAAGTTTCCCATGCAGGGTTGTATTACCACCAAAGCCTTCTTTCTGGTACTGGCGTTGAAACAGGTCATCCTCTGGAAATCTTCCAGCCTTGCAGCTCTGTGCAAACCTTCATAATAGTCACGATGACAGCAGTGTTGTTGTTGGTAACGATGATGTTGATGATGACTCTACCATCTCATGAATACTTATTAGGTGCCAAACAAAGTGCTAAGTGCATTGGCACATTTCTCATTTGATCTTCTCAACAACCCTACAAGGTTGGCCTATTTTTCACTTTCTACAGATAAAAGAAACAAATTGGAAAGCCTTAAAACCTACCTAATATATGTCCAATAACTGGTAGAACAGGGATTTGAACAACTCAGGTACCTGACTTCTGATCCAGAACACCTAAACACAGTACAAAACCATATTTGGCACGAGGCTTCTCTGGTTTTGTGAGGAAAAGAAAATATTAGATTCATTGCTGCCCATTTTCCCTCCCCTCACTTTGTAGTTTTTCCTTCTGGTCCCCTCTGGGACCCTGTTCCTCACCCTCTTCACACCCCATCAGTCCTCCAAAGGCCTAAGCTTTGTGGAACCCAGCTTCTCTTCATGGTATCTTCCTGAACCAAGACCAAGTTTTACTCATTTACTTTTCTCTACAGAGAAACAACCACCATCCTTTTGCATAACTGGTTGGCATGACCAGACTGGAAATTAGATTTTCTTTCCTGAACATCTAAGTAAATGAGAATGTACAATCACATGACCTAAGGTGATTTTGAACCTGGGAGAAAACCTTCCCTCCTAATTCCAAACTTTTAACACTGTAAAAGTGTTCTCAGAAGTTCTGTTTTCTAAAATAAAAGAATTCTAAAGCTAGAAAGACCTGAATTTATGGAGGAGAAAACTAGTGCCCATACAGTGAGGCAGTAAGGAAATAAATATCAATAGATTACCTTCTAGTCAGATAGTTTAAGTACCTTTATACACAGTGTTTCATTCTCACACCAAACCCTGGGTGTTCCACTTCCATTATTGTAATCAAGTATCAGAGATGAAGTATCTGTAATGGTGGAAGAAAACTTAGCTTGTCTAAAATGACACAAGTAAGTAAATTCTACCTGACCCATCACACTTATTTTGAGTTAAAGAGATGAGACACTGACCTAGGCCAGTTTGTATCAAAACACAAGAGCTTTAAAGAACTATAGATTGACCTTCCATGTGACCCAGTATCCTCCATTTGGGAATATACCCGGAGGTACTCAAGTCATTCTACCAAAAAGATACCTGCACACACATGTTTGTCACAGCTCCATTCACAATAGCAAGACCATAGAACCAACCACGCTGCCCATCAACTTGGATGGATTTAGAGTCTATCATACTCAGTGAACAGAGTACCATATACTCTCACTCATAAGCTGACCTTCAACAATTATCATAATACTATAAGAAAAGGATTGACAGTTGAGGGAAACTGCTAGGGGAGGGAGGGGCACACTTCATCAACAAGAATACCTGCATAAAGAACATTGGCATACCTAACCCTGAGTTGTACCCCACATCTTTAAAATAAATTAAAAAACAAAAAAATAAAAAACACAAGATCTAGGAGAATAGGCAGAAGAGAGATCATGGATTCCAATGCCATATCTGAGCACATAGACAAGAAGACACCCTAGGCTTCCTGCACATTGCTTTACTCCTCAGTAAAGTGGGAGTCTGAAAAGTGACAAGTCCCAAATAAACACAATTTCCATGCTCCTCTTGTCAAGCTTATAAAGTAGATAGAAAAGAGACATGTTCATCTTCATTTTACATCTGAGGAAACTAAAATTCAGAGAAGTCATATGTCTCCAAGGACATAGAGCTGTTGAGAAGATAAGTCAGAACTAGAATCCAGGTTCTGGTAAATAAGTCTCAACCTGGCTCATGAGAGATTCATCACCTGTAGAGCTTCTGAAACTCACAGTGTCCAGACTGAATCCCAGGTCAACTAAATCACTCTCTTAGGGAAGACTCACATCTCAATTTTTTTTTTTTTTTTTTAGGTTTCTGAATGATTTTAAAGCACAGCCAAGGTTGAGAAACACTGTACTGCTCTGTATTTTATATAATGACAGAGTGCCTGGAAATAATTTAAAATTCACATGGAAATTTTTGCGAGGAACTAGAACATATTTATTTACAAAGTTAAAGTGTAGCCACAGAGGTTGAGACTTTAGTTTTTTAAAAAATATGGCAGAATGTACAGATCCTATAAGTTTTGCTTCTGGGCAGAATTTTTCTTTATTCCAAAATGCTATCTCTATTCAAAGCATGTTTAGGGCTTTCTGTTTTGTCAGTGTCTGTATCTTTTTAATATCCAGTTTGCTGATAGCAAACCCTTGTCCTCTGAGAATAAGTTTGACTTTTTTGAAGCCAAAGAGAAACCTTATGAATTAGGTATGCAATCAAGTGAGATAATTTAAAAACAAAAACACCTCCATATGATCATGACTCATAATTTCTTCTAAAGCCAATTTCTAAAGAGACTTGCCAAAAATTATTTGGCATCTGTGCTAAGGAACAACTTTGAAGAATGTTATTGACCTAAATGTATTCATTCTGCCCTGATTTTTAAAATTCTTCTTCATATTTTATGGTGGTGTCTTATGTGGAGTTTAAATCTATTTTAAATTCCTTAATTGCTAATAACCAACTCTGATTTTGAGCAAGTTTCCAAAACTCAGTTTCCTCATCTGTAAAATGTGTTTAATTTCCAGCATTGTTGTGAAGATTAATTAAGATAAGCTTCCAATATTGTGCCTAACCCGTAATAGATGTTCAGTAGATAAGAGCTGTATTAATTTCCTATTGTTGCTGTCATTGATTACTGCAAAATTAGTGGCTTAAAGCAACACAGATATATTGCCTTAAAGTTCTGTAGGTCAGAAGTCCAAAATGTGTCTAAAATAAAGGTTTTATGCTGTATTGAAATTTAAGGTAACAAGTTGTAGTTCTATACACTAACAATGAACAATCCAAAAAGTAAATTGAGAAAAATATATATTTGCAATAGCATCACAGAAAAAAAAATTTAGGAATAAACTTAACCAAGGAGGCAGAAGACTTGTACACTGGAAACTACACAACATTGTTGAAAGAAATTAAAGAAGATATAAACAAAAGGAAAGGAATCCCATGTTCATGGATTAGAAGATTTACTATTGTTAAGATGACAATAATAGCCAAAGCAATCTATAAATTCAGTGAAATCCCTGTCAATACCCCCAATGACTTTTTTTTTCCTGCAGAAATAGAAAAATCTGTCTTAAAACTTATGTCGGATCTCGAAGAACCTCAAATAGCCAAAACAATCTTTAAAAAGAACAACAAAGTTGGAAAACTCACACTTCCTGATTTCAAAACTTAAAGCTACAGACTTATAGACCAATGGAATAGAACAACAATCCCAGAAATCCACCCTTACATTTACGGTTAAATGATTTTCATCAAGGGTGCCATGACCATTCAATGAGGAAAGTGCAGTTTTTCTCAGCAAATGGTGCTGAGAAAACTGGATACTAACAAGCAAAAGAATGAAGTTGGATCTTTACCTTATACCATATACAAAAATTAACTCCAAAAAGGATCAAAGACTTAAATATAAAAGCTAAAACTATTAAATTCTTAAAAGAAAACATAGAGAAAAAGCTTTATGACATTGAATTTGGCAACGATTTCTTACATATGACAGTAAAAGCACAGGCAACAAGAGAAAAACAAGCGATACAAATGACTTGAATAGACATTCTCCCAAAAAAAGATATATAAATGGCCAATATGCACACGAAAAATTGTTCAACATCACTAATCATCAGGAAAATGCAAATCAAAAACACAATGAGAAATCACTTTACACTCATTAGGACGGCCATTATTGTTTTAAAAAAAAACACAAAATAACAAGAATTTTATTGTTGACAAGGATGTAGAGAAATTGGAACTTTTGTGCATTGCTGGTAGGAATGCTGAAGGGTACAGCCACTATGGAAAACAGTATGATGGTTCCTCAAAAAAATTTAAACAGAATTACCATATGAACCAGTAATTCCACTTCACAAAAGAATTTAAAGTAGGGACTTAGACTGATATACCAACATTCATATCAATATTATTCACAACAGCCAAAAGGTAGAAACAAACCCAAATATCCATTGATGGATGAATGAACAAACCAAATATGGTATATACATACAATGGATTATTATCCAGTTCTTGAAAGGAATGAAATTTCAATACATACTACAACATGAAAACACTATACTAAGTGAAATAAGCCAGGCAGCCACAAAAAAAAAAAAAAAGGCAAATAAGGTATGATTTTGCTTGTATGAATTACCTAAAACGGTCAAATTCATAGAGACAAAAAGTAGAATAGAGGTTACCAGGGGCTGGGGTGCGGGTAAGAAGGATTTATTGTGAAAATAGCGAGCTTCAGTTTGGGGAATTATGAAATTTCTGGAGATGGATAGTGGTGGTGGTTGCACAACAATGCGGATGTATTGAATGCCCCTGAATTGTATATTAAAAATAGCTACAATGGTAAATTTTATGTCATATGTATTTTACCACATTTTTTTTGTTTTCAATCAAGGTGTTGACAGGGCTGTGTTCCTTTCTGGAGAAGAGAATCCATTCCCTTGCCTTTTCCACCATTTGTAGACGGCCTGCATTCTGTGGCTCATGACCTGTTTCCTCCATCTTCAAATCCTGCAAGGATGGGCAAGTCCATCTCACGTTGCATCACTCTGACCTTCGTCCACATCCGTATCTCCCTCTCACTCTTTTCTGCCTCCCTCTTCTACTTTAAAGAACCCTTGTGATCTTGTGATGACATTGGACCCACCCAATCATCCAGGGTAATCGCCCCATCATAAAATCAACTGATCAGCAACTTTAATTCCATCTGCCACCTAATTTTCTTTTGTGTCTAATCTAACATATTACCAGGTTCCAGGAATTCGAACACAGCCGTCTTCGGTGGGGGTCGACGGGGTGGAGGGAACAATTATTCTGCCTCCCATGGGAGATATTAGCATTGCTTTTGTATTACTGTAAAATAATATATGTCAGCAGGATGTGGAACAAGGAAACAAGCCACATTAGAGAAGGACTGAGCTTGACCTTGAATTTGAAGGAAATCACAGACACTGTGGTGAATCACAATAGAGAAGAAATTCTAGGTCAGTGGCTTCTCACAAGCCAAGTAGCAAAGTACACAAATATGAATCCATCCTGGAACTTGAGTTTTAAAAAGAAGAATCAAGAGAGAAATGATGATAGAAAGAATAGTTGCTCAATTCATTTAATTATTTTAAAACCCAGGACTTGGCCGAGTGCAATGATTCCCACCTGTGAGGCCAGTACTTTGGGAGGCCAAAGCAAGATTACCTGAGCTTGAACGTTTGAGAACAGCCTGGGGAACATGATGAGACCTCATCTCTATAATAAATTGAAAACTTAACTGGGTGTGCACATCTGTAGTTCTAGCTGCTTGGAAGACTGAGGCAGAAGGATCACCTGAGTCCAGCAGGTCGAGGCTGCAGTAGCTATGAGCATGCCACTGCACTACAGCCTGGGTGACAGAGTGAAACTCTGACTCAAAACACACACACACACACACACACAGGGGACTGTGTTTCACCCAAGTGGAATTTGATACCTGCCTGGGAAGTGTGGTGGGTAGGTTGGTGGGAAAAGTCAGAGACCTCCAATCCCTTCAGCTCAAAAATGTGCTCTGGTGTCTCAGAAAGCTGATGATTATCACATCCATGGGTCTTCACTAAAGTTAAAGACACCTTTTCTTGATAAACACTGATGCCATTAGGCCCCAGTGTTGTCCCATTCAGTACTCGGAGAGTTACTTCTAGCACCCACCAGCTGTTCACAGTGCCAGGGGACATGGTAGGTAACACCACTTGGGGACTAGCTTTGTCCCTTCTAACAAGTCGTAAATAAGTTGAAGCAGGTTCTGTGTCTTTCTTTATGTGTCTCTCCTCATCCCACCCCTCACTGCACAGAGGAGGTATTCAACAAGTACTGGTCTGGTTTAACTAAGAAAAGGTCAAAGTATCAAATGAAGAGTTGATGGGGTCTCTTAACACCCAGAGTTGGTGAGGACAAGACAGCAGCTGGGAGTCCAGGCTGATAATCATCAACCCATACAAGGAAAAGGAAGAAGTCCTGGGCATGGCTGGGCAAGCCAGAGGGTCCCTCTGCTGAGACTGCCTGGGCCATCAAAAACCCAGACTAACACAACACTGGCCCCAAAACTCCTGCTGAAAAAGATGAGTTTTCCAGAGCCTCTGGCCAGCTTCCGGCTCATGCCTCCTCTGTTCAGATTTGGATTCCAGCAGCTCCGGGAGATGTCGAGGACAAGGGAAGATTCAGGAATGGCCAAGGGGAAATGGGAACTGCAGCACTGCAGCCGCCCCATCCTCCTTTCTGCCGGCCCGCCTGCCTTACCCATGGGTCCGAGGTGCCAGGCCAGCTGTCTGCCCGCCAGGCATGGAACGGCTCTTGCATCCAAGAGTCAAGCCATCATATGGTCTGTCTTTCAAGTGGCTTTTTTATAGAGTACTCAGGTGATGAGCACGTTGAGACAAATGAATACCAATGAGAAAGGCATCTGCTTTGCCAAGGAAATCATGTTTATTGGGAGGTTGCGAGGGAGGGGCACTGGCACATCAGAGAGTTCTCTAGGCAGGCAGCGGAAGCAACAGACCCCAGGGAAGGAAAGCATGAGCAGGATGGTCTGGAGTAGGCTGGGGAGGCTGGAGAGGCTGGAGGCTTCGGGGAGGTTTCTTGGCTGCTCTACTGGGGCCGCTTTAGCCATGCAAATGGTGTTTTGGGGCCCCCGTTGTCAAATGAACCAAAGCCAGGTCAAAGCCCTGGAGCCCCAGGCCCTGTGTCCCTGCTCCTCTGATATCCCCTAGGTTCTAGCGCACGAAGGAGTTGCAGGGCCCACAGCGGGGGCGTGGGACACAGGGCGTGCAGGGGACAGGAGGGGCGCAAGGGGTACAAGGGGTGCAGGGATTGGAGACACAGGGCCCAATGGGCTTGCCGCAGGCATTGGTCGTGGCACAGGGGTTGCTCGGCAGGCTGCAGACAAAGAAAGATGTGGAAACATGAGTAGAGGGAGATTTAGAATCATATACCAGAGAGGCCCCTAGTATGGAGTGCCTTTCAGGCCTGGGCCTGGCCTAGAACAGAGAAGATCCAGGCTCAGCTGCCACAAAGCTAACTAGCTAGCACCTAGTGGTCTCCCTACCCTAGAGTGCCAATGTGCTAGATGGAGAGCTAGACAGAGACTCTAAAATTCTGACATCCGCTCTCAGATCTGGCCATGCCTAGCTGGTGACCTTGGGCAAGTCATTTACGTGCTCCAAATCCCAGCTTCTTCTCCTATAGAATGGAAGAAATTCAGATCCAGCCTACCTGGTGGTAAGTATAAGGCCAAATAAGGTAGCCTACAGGAATGTACTCACTACACAATACAGTATTGTACAAAGGAAGACATCGATCCCATGTGATGCAATCATACTTATTAACATAGTAAAATGCAAAGGCTTGGCTATATAATTTCAGTTTGTACATCAAACACTTCTTGCAACCAAACCATTTCATGTTTTAAATGATAGCCCCATTACGTTTTCTGAGTTCTGTTGGAGCATGTCTAAGGTGAAGGCATGATTTCCTGTATAAGGCATGCAATCTTTGCACTGTATCCAACCAAGTGGTACATCCACGTATGCCTCCCTTCATCAGACACCCCTGGCTGTGTACTCACTTGCAGTCCTCACTCTCCAGCAGGCTCCGGTACGTGTTGATCTCACATTCCAGCCTTGCCCGCACATCCAGCAGCACCTGGTACTCCTGGTTCTGACGCTCCAGATCACAGCGGATCTCGGCCAGCTGGGACTCCACGTTACTGATCATGCACTGCACCTGGGACAGCTGGGAGCTATAGCGGGCCTCGCTCTCTGTCAGCGTGTTTTCCAGAGAGTCTCTCTGTGGAGGGGAAGATCAGAAATGTCAGAGAGCAGCTCCTTGAAAGGGTTTCTCCACGGAGTTCCAAAGATATCCCAGGCTCCAGGAGTTAAGGAGGGTGTATGGCCCCAAGGGCACCCCTAGGATTCTGCCTCCCCAACTCTCCATTGCTCTGCAGTGGGTCTGAACAGCACACACCAGGTTGTGCTGGGCCTGTAGCTCGATCTCCAGGGCGTTGACCGTGCGTCTCAGTTCAATGATCTCCGCCTGGCAGGACTGCAGCTGCTCCGAGCTAGACACCACCTGCTTGTTCAGCTCCTCGGTCTGCAACACCCAACAGGAGAAGCCGGGATCAGACCCTGCCTGAGGGCCCTTGGGGCTTCGGGTATGGAGTGGCCACGTACTTAGATGCCCACCTGTGTGGTGAACCATTCCTCCACTTCCCTGCGGTTTGTGTCCACCAGGGCCTCGTACTGGCACCTGGTCTCATTCAGCACGCGGTTCAGGTCCACAGTAGGGGCAGCGTCCACCTCCACGTTGAGGCGGTCTCCAATCTGGCAGCGCAGGGTGTTGACCTCCTGTGGATGCAGAAAACGCAAGAATTGCCTTCCTCAACAAAGATGGACTCTAAGCAATGGAATTGCTTGTTGAAGCCCGCTTGTCTATTTTCTCAGAGAAGAAACTTTGAGTGGAGCCATCAGTGACAGCTCAAGGCGCTCCATGTGGCACAGCTCTCTCCTCACCATCACTGTGTCCTGGCACTTGGCTTCAGAAAGATACCTCTGAAGGATGAACTAATCAGTGCACAATTTTCCCAGTTTGTAATTGGCTGCCGGGTCCCAGAATGCCAAAAAAAAAAAAACTGGCCGTTCAGATGGTGCATCAAAGAATTCTTGCTATCAAGTAAGGGGTAATAGCATGCCATAGCCCCTCCCAGAAGAGGGAAGGAGCCCCCAAACATGCTTCACCAAGACTTTGAAAGAATAGAAACTCACATCCATCAGGCCCGGGGGGGGTTGTTCTTTGGAGGAGAAAAAAATGGCTTGCACAGTAACAACATGGCAATGCAGGACCCATTCTGCACCTCAGTGACCAGTTACAAGCAGATGGGAGTGCTCTAAAAAATTCAAATCATGTACCAGTTTTGAGTGAGAGATATATCCAGCCTGGGAACATGGATAGGTTTTATCTCTCTCTCTCTAATTTCTTTCATCATCATGTTTTGGTTTTTTTAAAGGAAATTTATAAAGCCAGAGCCTTGCCAGGCATGCAGGTTCATGCCTGTAATCCCAGCACTTTGGGTGGCAGAGGTGAGAGGACTGCCTGAGCTCAAGGGTTTGAGGTCAACCTGGGCAATATGGCAAGACCTCATCTCTATAATAAACCAAAAAATTAACCAGGTGTGGTGGCACATGCCTGTAGTTCCAGCTATTTGGAAGGCTGAAGCAGAAGGATCGCCTCAGCACAGCAGGTCAAGGCTACAGTGACTATGAGTGTACCACTGTACTCCAACCTGGGCAACAGAGTGAGACTCCAACTCAAAAATAATAATAAAGCCAGAGTCTTGTATTCACATATCACTCCAAATCCCTAAAGCTGCCCTCAGTCCAAGGCTGGATCAGGCTTCTTCATGTCTCACTTCTGGTCTCACCTGTTCATGATTGCTCTTGAGGCAGAGAAGTTCCTCCTTCAGAGACTCCACCTGGGCCTCCAGGTCCGATTTGCACAGGGTCAGCTCATCCAGGATCCTGCGCAGCCCGTTGATGTCCGACTCCACCAGCTGCCGCAGGGACATCTCAGTCTCATACCTGCGCAAGGACAGGGCAGAGCAGTCACTGGCAGATCTTAAATACTCACCTCTTGGATTACCTCATTTGCTTTGTCCTCCCACTTTCTGAAATGAGTAGACCCAGGAGGCAGAGTTCTGGAGACTCCATCAAGATGAAATATTCATCCCCAAATAAACATCCTCATATATCTTTGTGATTCCCTCACTGGGTTCTCCCCAGTCCTCTGCAGACCCCTTCACGACTGATGGGTTGATCTATTCTTCAGTAAAATAATGGAAATTGCTTTTCTTCAACTAGAGGTTCAACAAAAGGAAGGGACCCTGGTGCAAATTCCAAACAACTCACTTGGTCCTGAAGTCATCTGCAGCCAGCTTGGCGTTGTCAATCTGCACCACCAGTCTGGCATTCTCAGACTTGGTACACAGGATCTGGGGACAGAGAAGTTGGTTAGTGAGGGCTGAGAATAAATAGGAAACCATCAACTTCTTTTAAGTGACTTCAAAAGTCATTGTGAAGGAAAAAGGGAGAAGCAAGAATAATGACTGCCCAGCCAAGAAACACGCTTCTCCATCCCACAGGAGAACCACAGCCAGCTCCCCTTGGGTAGAGACGGCAGCTAGGCCCCTCACCTTCTGCTGGAGCTCCTCAATGGTCCGGAAGTAGGACTGGTAGTTGGCGCACACCAGGGGCTCCTGTGGCTGGCACCGCTCCCGGATGCGGCACTCCAGCTCCGCGTTCTCCCGCTCCAGCTGGCGCACCTTCTCCAGGTAGCTGGCCAGGCGGTCGTTCAGGAACTGCATGGTCTCCTTCTCATTGCCATTGAAGGAGCCCTCGCAGAACCAGTTGCAGCTGCTCACGTTGGCGGGGATGTTGCAGGCCCCGGGCAGGGTGCATCCGTGGCAGCTGGGGGGCACGCAGGGTCGAGAGGCACAACTGGTGCGGCAGCTCAGGCTGGGTAGGCAGCAGGAGTACGGCATGGTATGGGATGGAGGAGTGCCCGGCGGAAGACAGAGTCCAAGTTCGCCAAGCCTCAGAGCTGTGGGTCTCCTTCCTCCAGGGAGCATTTATACCCCTCCATGGAGGGTGTGGACACAGTGTGTAATATCTTTTTTCTTTTTATTTCTTTGCTGGTTTTCAAACGCCCTTTCCTTCAGTCTGTTATTTGCCTTCCTCAGAAGAGTCCCTCATCCCATAAAACTTTTTACTTGGGCTTCTTGCTAAGTCAGGACTCCTCTGCGGGCGGGACACCCATGAAATCCAAGTTCTGTGGTACACCTTCAAAGAGGCCCAGTCTGGCCCAGGTATCTGCCCTCCTTCACTGGGGGTTGGTCCACCCAGTGACATTCTTCTGTGTCATATGATCTTACTCACATCATCCTACTCACGTCCTGGCCCACCTGGCATTTTTAGGGAGAAACATAGATTGGCTGGAGGAAGAAGTTGCATTAAGAGGCAACAATGAATTCTCCCTCTGCATTAAAAGAAGAATCTCTTCTAGAGTCAAGGGGGCCGTGGCGGTCAACTGGACAGCGACTTGCATTTTAATCCATTTCCTGTTAAGAAAAAAAAGTGCAGCTGGCTGCTACATTTGTTTAATTTTACATAAACATACTTTTTGGGGCTAAAGCAAATCTAACTGGTTTTCAGTGTGCAAAATAAGATACAAAAACTGTTCTTGGAGTTATTTCTAAACAGAACTTATTTCTAATCCTAACAAGAATTACATTTTTTAAAAATACTGTTTTTTGTAAAAAGAAATATCACTACTAAAAACAAAATGCTATGAATAGAATGGTATCATTTGTTTCTGAAGACTATCACTATTCTAGAGCAATGTGAAAATAATAATAAAAGTGAGATATTTTGTGGCAAACGCTGGGAATAAGGTTAGGGCTGCAATTCGCAAGTTATCTCGAGGTAAATTACAGCAGCCACAGGCATCATCAGCGAGTATTCTCTGGGCAAACAGGAAAAGGGTTAAGGAGCCGGGTAATGCCCCCTGTATCACTTAAAAGAATTATGGAAGAGAGGATTTTAAAGACAGAGGCTTTAATCTTTAGTCTGAGAACAGGCAAGTTTCTGGAGAAAAAGGTCACTTTGAAAGAGGGCTGGCCAGGTGCAGTGGCTCACGCCTATAATCCCAGCACTTTGGGAGGCCAAGGTGAGAGGATTGCCTAAGTCCAGGGGGTTGAGACTAGCCTGGGCAACTTAGTGAGACCTCATCTCTACAATAATTGAAAAAATTAGCCAGGCATGGTGGCATTCACCTATAGTTCCAGCTACTTGGAAGGCTGAGGCAGAAGGATCACCTGAGCCCAGCAGGTCAAGGCTGTGGTGGCTGTGAGCATGCCACTGCACTCCAGCCTGGGAGACAGCGAGACTAGAACGCAAAAATAAAAGAGGGCTAAAAAATGTCAACAGAGAGATCAATATAAATGCATTTAAATTGCTCTAGGAAAAGTATCTGGGGGCAAGCATGAAAGAAAGGAATCAGCAAGAGTTTGCCAAACGTTTCTATGGGGTATTCATCACATCAGAATAGTGGGTACATTAGAAAAAGCAGGAGACAGCCGAAAGGGGCCTCCACAGCATGAAATCACAAGAAATTGATCTTAAAACTTCACATGAAGGCCAGGCACGGTGGTTCATGCTTGCAGTCTGAACACTTTGGGAGGCTGAGACAGGAGGATTGCTTGAGTTCAAAAGTTCGAGATCAGCCTGGGCAACATCACAAGACCTTGTCTCTACCAAAAAAAAAAAAAAAAGATTTTTTTAAAAATTAGCCAGGCATGGTAATGCGCAACTGCAGTCTCAGCTACTCAGGAGGCTGAGGCAGAAGGATCACTTGAACCCAGGAGATCAAGGCTGCAGTGAGCTGGGATTGTGCTACTGCACTCAGCCTGGACTAGAGTGAGACCCTCTATGAAAAAAAAAAAGAAAAAAAAAAAACCCAACTTCATTACATTACATTCTATGATACATCCATGTTGGCTCTAACATTTAAAAAACACACACATACACTTTTAAGTTTGCAGCTGAACTTTCTAACGTTTTGCCCAGTTCTCTAAGGGAAATAGATACACCAGGAAGATGTGTCGCCTTCCATCTGGGACTCCCCATCTCCTGCCCAAGTGGTTGACACGCCACCTGCCTTAAGATCCAGAGGTGTAAAAGTACCCAAGGCAGGGTTCTGTGGTGATGTGACAGAATCCGAGGGCCTGAGCACCAGGAAAGGACATGCTGCGCACAGCACAAGCAAAGGTTTTGCAAGACCAGCTAGAGTCCCTTGCGGTTGCTTGGGGCAGTGCAGGAAGGCACCGCAAGATCTGAGTAGGAGGTGGCCAAAGTTCTGAATAGGTAAAAGTTGCACAATCACAGGCACCACCAGGTACCACCTGAATCTCAGGAGGCAGCTCCCCAGCCTCCACTGTGGCTTTGGCTGACAGCCAGAGCTGCAGTTTTATGGACAACTTACCAGAGTCCTTCGCCCCACAAGCTTTCATGATAGTATTTGTGTTGCACTCAGATAAAAGGTCCCTCATCCAAGACCATGTTCACCACTCATTAGAATGCCATTTGGATGAAAAACCCCGCAGCACTACAAAGAAGTCCAACACTTATAATAAAACCAAAATGTCTTTGTTTTCTTCCAAGATAATTAAAGGAGGGAAAGAGGTGGTTCGAGAAACAGGTACCACTGAGACTTTCCAGAGGAAGGACGCAGGGCTAGGAGACAGCTGTCCACGGGAAGCTTCTGTCTCGTTTCACCTGGGCATAGGATGAATGGAAAGACTTGTGCACCTGACTGGCAGGTACTCGCCAGTGGGGACTAGCACAGTCCTCTGCTTCCTAACCTTCGTCAGCCAGCTCCAACCACGGACTTGCCAGCAAGGAGTAATTCGTTTTACCCTGAGCACAGACTCGATGCCAGCATCATTCTCCAAGCTCTTTCGTCTTGTCTACTGATTGGTCAGCATAGCTTGGTGGAGTCAAAGGAGAATGTCAAAGAAGAATGAGAAGATTCAAGGACTGGGTTGACGAAAAAAGAAAAATGGAATCATTATATGATGCAGAGAGATCAGAGACGTGTAAAGAAATGAGACAAGGAGAGATCAGGAAAACAAAAAAGAAGAGGCAAAGAGGAGGCCTGGAAGGAGTCCTCAGAACCATACAGGACCACGTGTGTCAGACAAAGCTAGCCCATCTTCTCGTTGGCTAACCTGAGGTGCAAAGCTGAGACGTAGCAGAAAAACTAAGCTGGTGAACTGCAAAGTGGCCCACTCTGCTGAGTGTCCTTCAAGACGTTGATGGAGATGATTCATAAAAGAGCTACAGTCACAGGACCTCAGTTTCTGAGGCTTCTGAAAGAAGTGACATTGTTCCCAGATGTCTGGACCAGAGCACCACCTCTATGATCCAGGCTTGTTTGTGGCTAAGAAACACACTGCTGTCTACACCCAGGCAGTGCAAACTCAGAAAGGACAACGCTACCTGTTCCTGAAGGACTAGGGAGTGTGGAGAGGGGAGATGGTCAGACCTGCACTGATTGCTTCAGGTCATGGCCAATTGGCAGCCACACAGAAGAAACAGGCAGACAGGAACCCTGGTTATCTGCTGGTTACTCCTAGAGAGTCCTTTCTCCCTGCTGACTGCCTGCAGAAGGTGAAACGGCACAAGACTTCAGGATGGACACCACTGAAGACGGGCTGGTGAGTAAGCACAGTGCTACCTTCCTTTGTAAATCAAGCCTCTTTCTTGCAGTGTTTTCAAAGTCTCGGTAGACTTGAGTGAATCTGCTTCTTGAATTAGTGAGGAAAATGGGAGGCCAGGGTTGTAAAGTCTCCATGACCTCACACAGGTTGGGAGTGGGCTTCATCACACTCTTGATTTCCAGATTGGAATATATGCAAATTGTATTCATTCAGAGAGAAGAGAGCAGTCAGTGGACTATCAAACCTACGTTCTTTTTAGTCCAATTTAATTCAAAGCACACTTTATTCAGCAGCTTCTCTCTGCAAGGCACAGGACTCAACCGAAACAGAAGAATCATCATTCTGATAAATGATTATCTTTTTATAAACAGTTCAGGCCAATATAGGTTTCCAAAATATATAAGAACTTTCCAGAAGGTAAGGAGATGAGATATTTAGAAGGCATGAGATGGACATTTGGAAATATTTTTGTATTTAATGCAAGTAGAAAACCACACATGTAACATTAAGGGCAGCAGTCACTTGCTGAACATCTACTGTATGCTTGGCACAGTCCCATGGGTAGGAGACACAGGGGGCGGGAGGTGATGCACCCCTGCCCCCAGGAGCCCACAGTCCTGCTGAGCAAACAGACAGGTCCACAAACAGCTAACATAATTTAATTGGTACCTTTGCCCCCCAAAATTCCATCTCCCACTGCCCCCTACTTCTGCCCATGGCTACTCCTACTCCATCCCCATTTAGGCCCTTTTTTTTCTGAAATGGAGGGTCTCACTATATTGTCCAAGCTGGACTCAAGCTCTGAGGCTCAAGTGTTCCTCCCACCTCAGTTTCCCAAGTAGCTGGGATTTGCACCCAGTCAGGCCACTTCAATTCAGTTCACGATTCTCAGCCACAAGGTGAAGGGATGAAGCCATTTCCAATTATTCTCTTGTCTCGAAAAGGAGATTTATTTGTGCTTCTCTCTTTAGATGACTCACAGGCAAAGACCTGTGAGTATTCAAAGATCTGATCTCATTAGAATCCCAAGCCGGGCTCGGTGGCTCAGCCTGTAATCCCATGCCTTTGGGAGGCTGAGTGAGTGGATTGCCTGAGCCCACGGGTTCGAGACCTGCCTGGGCAACTTGGCGAGCCCTGGTCTCTACATAAATCAAAAATTAGCCGGGCGTGGTAGCGCACGCCTGAA